>NC_084614.1:13633465-13705965 GCF_033978795.1 Nerophis ophidion | reverse complement strand
AAGTCTTCAAAAAAATATTACAATTTGAAATAGACAAGCAAGGATTTGTGTAGTGAGCACACTTTTCATTCTGTATGTGATGTCAATGCAAGATATCGTTCAATGTGGCAAAGATCAAAGATCCTCTATATGTTTTTCAAAGATCCTCTAGTTAACGCTGACGTTGGTCTTTTCTGCCATGTCAACGCTCCATGGTTGACCTCGCTTCAGCCGGCGGATCTGTTTCGGTGTTTTCCTCCCCTTTGACCCCGTGTCGGCCATTTCCAGTGCGGGCAGCGCCGCATATAGAGCGTCACATGCCTCCTCCGCGCGTCCCAGAGGGGGCTTTGCGGCCCGCCGGACTCCGGGCTAAAACCGGAGCACCTTACCGTCGGCCGATAGAGTCGGAGGATGGCCGAAGAAGCGATATCAGGTCTTGAATGGACGGACAGGAAAAGAGGTGATCGGTCAGAATGATTGATGGCTTCTCGGAGGGTGAAAATACTTGGTGTGAATTATTGATAGCCTCCATAGAAGGATCATTCATGTGTTCATATGCAGAAATACTTATTACAGATGCAGGCGAGTCAAATAAAAATATACATAAAATACCACTAAATACATTAATAGACATATGTCATAAAGCATGTGTGAATATTCTCACAAACTAAAATAATATTAAATACTACACATAAAAACTACAAAAATAGAGAGATATAATATGTTTACTAGTCCAGATGTACTATGAACATGATAATAATAATAAAATATTGTACATGAAATAAACTCAAAATAGACCAAAATGTCAAAATAAAATGTTGCACATAAAACAAACGGAAAAAAAAACCTATCATATCTAAAATGAACAAAAATACAACACAATGCAATAAACCAAATATGGGAAATAAATCAAATATACATCAAAAATATAGTAATATAAAAAGTAACATAAATAAAATAAACAAAGATAAAACTGCTAAAAATAAATTACACATGAAATGAAATAAAATATGCATAAAATAGAATATTATACTTGTAATTAACTAAATAAAAAATAAAACAAAGTGACATATGTAAAATAAACAAAGATAAATCTTTTATAAAATTAGACGTGAAACAAAATAAAATATCATGCACACAATGAACTTAAGTAAACTGTAATAACTGTAATTAGACACAAATTAAATAAATGTAATATGAAGTTATTAAAATACAATTACAATAAAAGAATACAATTGAAAAAAAAAAAATACCGTAGAAACTTCAAACTAAAATAGAGTATTTTATAACAATGTCTTCACTATCACAAACGTAAAACATGTGACAGTATTTACAACCAGTAATATTGTTATTATTTTATATTTTATATAAATTGAACTACACCGAAACAAAATAAACCAAAACATTTATCCTTAATAAACTTAGCTAAAATATACACAGAATAAAACAAATGAAAAATATTTTTAATAAATTATAATAATACAAAAATAAAAATTCAATTATTCAAATAAAGTATTTTACATAAAACAGACTAAAATACAACTAAATAAAATATTATACATATAAATACTACATGTGTTAATGCACACACAAACTAAAAATAAATTGAGACTATACGTAAAAACAACAAAAATAGAGAGGTATCATCTGACAATATGTTTATTACAAATGTACAACAAACTATTAAACATGAAATATAGTCAAATTATACTAAAAAAACATATGCAAAATCTATCTAAAATACTTAAAATACATTTTGAATACAACCCAATAAAATACAAGTTTGGAATAAACTGAATAAAATAGCAGTAAAATAGAATATATGTAAAACAAACACTGCAATGAAGGTGGCGACTTGTCCAGGGTGTACACCACCTTCCGCTCGATTGTAGCTGAGATAGGCACCAGTGCCCCCCACGACTCCAAAGGGAATAAACGGTGGAAAAATGGATGGATGGATGGGTAAAACAAACAAAAATAAAAGTGCAATAAGATAAAATATACATAAACTAAGCTAAAATTAAATTCAAACAGAGCAAAATAATATACATAAAATCAACTAAGATAAAACTGCAATAAAAGAAATTACACATGAACTAAACATAGAATTTACATTGAAAAAAATGATAAAAAATTTTTTTTTTACTTGAAATAAAATACTAAACAACCAAAAAATTACTATTATTATTTAACAATATGTATACTATTTCAAATGTGTAACAAACTATGACTGGATCAATAACGTAATATAAAACATGAATAAACTAAACTAAAATAAAGTTTATTCAAACAAAAAATACTTAAACTGAAGTACAACACAATAGATTGAATATTATCCATAATACAATTTAAATAAAACTGCAGTGAAATAAAATTTACATAAAATAAACCAGAATACAACATAATAAATCAAGTATTACACATAAAACAAAGATACAAGTGCAGTAAAATAAAATATGTCAAACTAAAATAAAGTAATAAAAACTAATAAACTGCAATAAAAAAATTACACAAGAAATAAACTAAACTAAAATATACATAAATAAACTAGATAAAACTGTGGTAAAATGGAATATACATGAAATAAACTAAACTGCATTTTACATAAAATAAAATGTTACCCATAACATAAACCTGCATTAGAATAAAATTTGCACAAATTACAATACATATTATATCAACAAATAACTATTAGAATTACAACAGAATAATCAAATAAAATTTCCCCGTTTTATTTTATTTTAACACCGAATCCAAGAAATGACAAGACGGAGAATAATTGCAGTGACGTGTTTCTCAAGGCAGGGTTGTCCAAAGTAATGTGTGTGTGTGTGTGTGTGTGTGTGTGTGTGTGTGTGCGTGTGTGTGTGTGTGTGTGTGTGTGTGCGCACATTGTAGACATCTAATCAAACGAGATCATAAAAGAGGACTTTGCATAAGAGTAGGTATCATACACGTATTAAACTTGTTGTCGTTTTTATGACAGAAACAGATGAACATCAGAAGGTTCTGACAACCTTCACATGTTCCGTGATTGTCCACAGGAGAGAAAAGTTTGTCAGCTTTGAAGGTTCTTAGAAGCGTGGAAGTGGAAGAAAATGATTTCAATGAGAGAATTCTCACGTCTTCAGTCTTGGCTCAGAGCAGGAAAACATCCCCTGTCACCTTTTATGGCCCACACTGTGCTCTCTCTGTGTGTGTGTGTGTGTGTGTGTGTGCGTGTGTTGTATTTCTCGTACACCCACAAGGAAAAGTACCGCTGAACAAGTCAGGACCCAATTCATGGTCCCAATACGGAAAACCATTGCATATGATAGAGAATCAAATACTAGAGTCCGTGAACATTGCTCCAAAGTCAGGATTTTTTTGTTGATTTAATGTGCATACAGTTGAAACATTGCCAGCAATATATGATCAAACAAGACGGGCAGCAAAAGAAGGACTTCACTATTCATCCCCGAAAAAACCCGCGAGGTGAACAGAGGATTTTACAACTCTAAGACAACCCGCGTTGACCGTAGGATGGACAAATACACTACGCTACTCTCACTGTTATGTTTGATCCACTATGGACTGAACTTTCACAATATCATGTTAGACCCGCTCGACATCCATTGCTTTCGCTCTCCCCTAGGGGGAGGGGGTTGCCAACATATGCGGTCCTCTCCAAGGTTTCTCATAGTCACTATCACCGACGTCCCACTGGGGTGAGTTTTTCCTTGCCCTTATGTGGGCTCTGCACCACGGATGTCGTTGTGGCTTGTGCAGCCCTTTGAGACACTTGTGATTTAGGGCTATATAAATAAACGATTGATTGACTAAGACTATAGTGACCATTAACACCTAGCTTCTACAGCAGGGTTGCCCAAAGTCAAATGGTGACATTTGTCGTATAAAATTCAGACTTTTGTGAGATTTTCAAATAGACATTGTGTCGCTTTTAAAAGTGCTCCTCCTCTGGTCAACATATGAAATAACAAGTGTGTGTAAACATTGAAGTGCTCCCCCTCTGGTCAACATATGAAATAACAAGTGTGTGTAAACATTGAAGAGCTCCCCCTCTGGTCAACTGATGTGTAAAAATGTGTAGAGTTCCTCCTCTGGTCAACGTACGAAATAACAAGTGTGTGTAAGAAATTGAAATGCGCCCCCTTTGGCCAAAATTAATAATAAAAAAAATGTATATAGAGACATACTTTAATAACTTGAAGTAACTAATGAAGATTAAAAAACAAATACAAAAAAAATTACTAAAAACAGTCTTTTTCTCAAAATGTGTCGACTTTTTTCTTTGTCATATTCTTTCCGTTTCTGTAATATTGCAATATTTTCTCGTATAATTATTACTTTTTTATGAAAAATTACTTTTTTATCTAAAATGTTTACTTTTTATTGCAAAATGGTGACATTTGTCGGATAAAACTCTGACTTTTGTGAGATTTTCAAATTGACTGTGTGTCGCTTTTAAAAGTGCTCCCCCTCTGGTCAACATATGAAATAACAAGTGTGTGTAAACATTGAAGAGCTCCCCCTCTGGTCAACTGGTGTGTAAAAATTTGTAGAATTCCTCCTCTGGTCAACATATGAAATAACAAGTGTGTGTAAGAAATTGAAATGCGCCCCCTTTGGCCAAAATTAATAATAAAAAAAAATGTATATAGAGACATACTTTAATAACTTGAAGTAACTACTGAAGATTGAAAAACAAATACAAAAAAAATAACTAAAAACAGTCTTTTTCTCAAAATGTGTCAACATTTTTCTTTGTCATATTCTTTCCGTTTCTGTAATATTGCAATATTTTCTCGTAAAATTATTACTTTTTTATGAAACATTACTTTTTTATCTAAAATGTTTACTTTTTAGTGCAAAATTGTGAAAATTCTGACTTTTGTGAGATTTTCAAATAGACTGTGTGTCGCTTTTAAAAGTGCTCCCCCTCTGGTCAACATATGAAATAACAAGTGTGTGTAAACATTGAAGAGCTCCCCCTCTGGTCAACTGGTGTGTAAAAATGTGTAGAGTTCCTCCTCTGGTCAACGTATGAAATAACAAGTGTGTGTAAGAAATTGAAATGCGTCCCCTTTGGCCAAAATTAATAATAAAAAAAATGTATATAGAGACATACTTTAATAACTTGAAGTAACGAATGAAGATTAAAAAACAAATACAAAAAAATTACTAAAAACAGTCTTTTTCTCAAAATGTGTCGACTTTTTTCTTTGTCATATTCTTTCCGTTTCTGTAATATTGCAATATTTTCTCGTAAAATTATTACTTTTTTATGAAAAATTACTTTTTTATCTAAAATGTTTACTTTTTAGTGCAAAATGGTGACATTTGTCGGATAAAATTCTGACTTTTGTGAGATTTTCAAATTGACTGTGTGTCGCTTTTAAAAGTGCTCCCCCTCTGGTCAACATATGAAATAACAAGTGTGTGTAAACATTGAAGAGCTCCCCCTCTGGTTAACTGGTGTGTAAAAATTTGTAGGGTTCCTCCTCTGGTCAACATATGAAATAACAAGTGTGTGTAAGAAATTGAAATGCGCCCCCTTTGGCCAAAATTAATTAAAAAAAAATGTAAATAGAGACATACTTTAATAACTTGAAGTAACTAATGAAGATTAAAAAACTAATACAAAAAAATAACTAAAACATATTTTTCTCAAAATGTGTCGACTTTTTTCTTTCTCAAATTCTTTCCGTTTCTATAATATTGCAATATTTTCTCGTAAAATTATTACTTTTTTATGAAAAATTACTTTTTTCATCTAAAATGTTTACTTTTTAGTGCAAAATGGTGACATTTGTCGTATAAAATTCTGACTTTTGTGAGATTTTCTAATAGACTGTGTGTTGCTTTTAAAAGTGCTCCCCCTCTGGTCAACATATGAAATAACAAGTGTGTGTAAATATTGAAGAGCTCCCCCCTCTGGTCAACTGGTGTGTAAAAATTTGTAAAGTTCCTCCTCTGGTCAACGTATGAAATAACGAGTGTGTGTAAGAAATTGAAATGCGCCCCCTTTGGCCAAAATTAATTAAAAAAAAAATGTATATAGAGACATACTTTTTTCCGTTTCTGTAATATTGCAATATTTTCTCGTAGAATTATTACTTTTTTATGAAAAAATTACTTTTTTATCTAAAATTATTACTTTTTAGTGCAAAATGGTGACATTTGTCGTATAAAATTCTGACTTTTGTGAGGATTTCAAATTGAATGTGTGTCGCTTTTAAAAGTGCTCCCCCTTCTGGTCAACATATGAAATAAGTGTGTGTAAGAGATTGAAATGCGCCCCCTTTGGCCAAAATAAATAGAATAAAATAAAATAACTAAGTATGTAACTAACGAAGATTAAAAACTAATTACAAACAAAATAATTTTTTTTACTAAAAGCCGTCTTTTTCTCAAAATGGTTTGACTTTTTTCTTATATTATTTCTGTTTCTGTAATATAGCAATATTTTCTTGTAAAATAATAGTTTTTTTCCTGCAGAATGGTGACATTTGTCATATAAAAATCAGAATTTTGTCGCAACATCGCCAATATTTTTGTTGTTCTTGTAAAAAAGTGAAGTTTTTGAGTAAAATTGTGACTTTTGTCAAAATAACTAAAAGCAGTCTTTTTGTCACAATGTTATGACTTTTTTTCTTATAAAATTGGGAACAATTTCTCATATACTTTCTGTTTCTGTAATATTGCAATATTTTTTCGTAAAATCATTACTTTTTATGTAAAACTATTACTTTTTATGTAAAATTATTACTTTTTAATGCAAAATGGTGAAATTTGTCATATAAAATTCTGACTTTTGTAGCAATGTTGACAATTTTTTTAGTTGTTCTAGTAAAATAGTGACTTTTTTTGGAGTAAAATCCCGTTCATTATGATATTGCCAAAATGTTAATTTTCTTATACAATTGTGACTTTTGTCGAGTAAAATGACGACTCAATTCATAAAATTGCCAAAATGTTAAGCTTTTCTTGTAAAATTCCAACTTTTATCATAATATTACACAAATGTTCAGTTTTTCTTGTAAAATGTTGACTTGCGTTGAGTAAAGTGATGACTTTTATTATAATACCACCAAAATTCTACGTTTTTCTTGTGAAATTGTGACCTTATGAAATAACAAGTGTGGTCAAAATTAATTAAAGAAAATAAATAATTATGTACTGTATATAGGGACATACTGTATTAACTGGAAGTAAATAAAGATTACAAACCAATTACAAACAAACAAAAAAATAAATAACTAAAAGCAGTATTTTTCTCACAATGTTTTGACTTTTTTTCTTATAAAATTGGGAACAATTTCTCATATATTCTTTCTCTTTCTGTAATATTGCAATATTTTTCCGTAAAATTATTACTTTTTATGTGAAATTTTTAATTTTTAATGCAAAATGTGGACATTTGTCGTATAAAATTCTGACTTTTGTAACAATATTGCCAAATTTTTTTAGTTGTTCCTGTAAAATAGTGACGTTATTTTTAAATAAAATCCTGACTATTATTATTATATTGCCAAAATGTTAAATTTTCCTATAAAATTGTGACTTTTGTCGAGTAAAATGACGACTCTTTTCATAAAATTGCCAAAATGTTAAGCTTTTCTTGTAAAATTCCAACTTTTATCGTAAAATTACACAAATGTTCAGTTTTTCTTTTGACTTGCGTGGAGTAAAGTCATGATTTTTATTATAATACTGACAAAATTCCAAGTTTTTCTTGTGAAATTGAGACCTTTTTCTTCTGAAATTCCAACTAATCTTTCACAACAAGCGTATTTATATTTGCATAGTATGTATATATTATTAATGTTGTAAATACAAATATTCATATATCTAGAAAGGGTGGTCCTAAAGAGGTAGGCATTTTTTGGAGGTCTCAAGAAGGTATGAAATACAATAATTTGTGTGTGTGTGTTCTTGTATTCTGACCTTCTGGGGACATCAAGAAGGAAAAGTATCTTCCATATGAGGAGCTGTGAACAAGTGATGACATAAATCATGGTCCCAATAACATAGCATCTAATAGAGAATGTCTCATTTGCACCCCTGCTGGTGACATCTAGCAAAATTAGGGTGGTGCTAAAAAAGGAAGGATTTTCAAATGGACTGTGTGTCGCTTTTAAAAGTGCTCCCCCTCTGGTCAACATATGAAATACCAAGTGTGTGTAAGAAATTGAAATGCGCCTCCTTTGGTCAAAATCAATACAATAAAATAAATATGTATATAACTAACGAAGATGAAAAAGTATGTACAAACACCTTTTTTTTTTTTACTAAAATCCGTCTTTTTCTCAATGTGTCGACTTTTTTCTTTCTCATATTCTTTCTGTTTCTGTGATATTGCAATATTTTCTTGTAAAATATTTTTGTAATGCAAAATAAAACTCGGACTTTTGTCGCAACATCTCCAATGTTTTCGTTGTTTTTGTAAAATAGTGATGTTTTTGAGTAAAATTGTCACTTTTTGTTGAGTAAAATGACAACTCTTTTCATAAAATTGCCAAAATTGTGAAAAATTTAGTAAAATTCAAACTTTTATCATAATTTTACACAAATGTTCAGTTTTTCTTGTAAAATGTTGACTTGCGTTGAGTAAAGTGATGACTTTTATTATAATACCACCAAAATTCTACGTTTTTCTTGTGAAATTGTGACCTTATGAAATAACAAGTGTGGTCAAAATTAATTAAAGAAAATAAATAATTATGTACTGTATATAGGGACATACTGTATTAACTGGAAGTAAATAAAGATTACAAACCAATTACAAACAAACAAAAAAATAAATAACTAAAAGCAGTATTTTTCTCACAATGTTTTGACTTTTTTTCTTATAAAATTGGGAACAATTTCTCATATATTCTTTCTCTTTCTGTAATATTGCAATATTTTTCCGTAAAATTATTACTTTTTATGTGAAATTTTTAATTTTTAATGCAAAATGTGGACATTTGTCGTATAAAATTCTGACTTTTGTAACAATATTGCCAAATTTTTTTAGTTGTTCCTGTAAAATAGTGACGTTATTTTTAAATAAAATCCTGACTATTATTATTATATTGCCAAAATGTTAAATTTTCCTATAAAATTGTGACTTTTGTCGAGTAAAATGACGACTCTTTTCATAAAATTGCCAAAATGTTAAGCTTTTCTTGTAAAATTCCAACTTTTATCGTAAAATTACACAAATGTTCAGTTTTTCTTTTGACTTGCGTGGAGTAAAGTCATGATTTTTATTATAATACTGACAAAATTCCAAGTTTTTCTTGTGAAATTGAGACCTTTTTCTTCTGAAATTCCAACTAATCTTTCACAACAAGCGTATTTATATTTGCATAGTATGTATATATTATTAATGTTGTAAATACAAATATTCATATATCTAGAAAGGGTGGTCCTAAAGAGGTAGGCATTTTTTGGAGGTCTCAAGAAGGTATGAAATACAATAATTTGTGTGTGTGTGTTCTTGTATTCTGACCTTCTGGGGACATCAAGAAGGAAAAGTATCTTCCATATGAGGAGCTGTGAACAAGTGATGACATAAATCATGGTCCCAATAACATAGCATCTAATAGAGAATGTCTCATTTGCACCCCTGCTGGTGACATCTAGCAAAATTAGGGTGGTGCTAAAAAAGGAAGGATTTTCAAATGGACTGTGTGTCGCTTTTAAAAGTGCTCCCCCTCTGGTCAACATATGAAATACCAAGTGTGTGTAAGAAATTGAAATGCGCCTCCTTTGGTCAAAATCAATACAATAAAATAAATATGTATATAACTAACGAAGATGAAAAAGTATGTACAAACACCTTTTTTTTTTTTACTAAAATCCGTCTTTTTCTCAATGTGTCGACTTTTTTCTTTCTCATATTCTTTCTGTTTCTGTGATATTGCAATATTTTCTTGTAAAATATTTTTGTAATGCAAAATAAAACTCGGACTTTTGTCGCAACATCTCCAATGTTTTCGTTGTTTTTGTAAAATAGTGATGTTTTTGAGTAAAATTGTCACTTTTTGTTGAGTAAAATGACAACTCTTTTCATAAAATTGCCAAAATTGTGAAAAATTTAGTAAAATTCAAACTTTTATCATAATTTTACACAAATGTTCAGTTTTTCCTGTAAAGTTTTGATTTGCGTTGAGTAAAGTGATGACTTTTATTATAATACTGCCAAAATTGTACGTTTTTCTTGTGAAAATGTGACCTTTTTCTTGTGAAATTCCAACAAATTTTTCACAACAAGCATATTTATATTTGCATTTGTTTTCTTATAAAATTGTGACTTTTTGTCGAGTAAAATGACGACTTTTCATAAAATTGCCAAAAGGTTAAGCTTTTCTTGTAGAATTCCAACATTTATCAGTGTTGGCCCTGCGATGAGGTGGCGACTTGTCCAGGGTGTACCCCGCCTTCCGCCCGATTGTAGCTGAGATAGCCGCCAGCGCCCCCCGCGAGCCCAAAAGGGAATAAGCGGTAGGAAATGGATGGATGGATCATAATATAACGCATATGTTCAGTTTTTATTGTAAAATTTTGACTTGCGTTGAATAAAGTGATGACTTTTATTATAATACCGCCCAAATTCTAAGTTTTTCTTGTTTAATTGTGACCTTTTTCTTGTGAAATTCCAACTAATTTTTCACAACAAGTTTATTTATAATAGCATAGTATGTATATATTATTAATGTTGTAAATACAAATCTTTATATATCTAGAAAGGGTGGTACTAAAGAGGTAGGCATTTTTCGGAGGTCTCAAGAAGGTATGAAATACAATTATTTGTGTGTGTGTTCTTGTATTCTGACCTTCTAAAGACATGAAGAAGGAAAAGTATCTTCCATATGAGGAGGTGTGACATAAATCATGGTCCCAATAACATTGCATCTAATAGAGAATGTCTCACTTGCACCCCTGCTGGTGACATCTAGCAAAATAAGGGGGCGGGGTCCCAAAATAGAGGGGTTTTTCAAATGTACTGTCAGTTTCAAAAGAAGTATTTTTCTCACAATGTTTTGACTTTTTTTCTTATAAAATTGGGAACAATTTCTCATATTCTTTCTGTTTCTGTAATATTGCAATATTTTTTCGCAAAATTATTACTTTTTTATGTAAAACTATTACTTTTTAATGCGAAATGGTGACATTTGTCGTATAAAATTCTGACTTTTGTAGCAATATTGCCAAATTTTTCAGTTGTTCTTGTAAAATATTGACATTTTTTTGAGTAAAATCCCGATTGTTACATTGCCAAAATGTTAGTTTTCTTATAAAATTGTGACTTTTGTCGAGTAAAATGACGACTCAATTCATAAAATTCCCAAAATGTTAAGCTTTTCTTGTAAAATTCCAAATTTTATCATAATATTACACTAATGTTCAGTTTTTCTTGTAAAATTTTGACTTGCGTTGAGTAAAGTGATGACTTATTATAATACCGCCAAAATTCTCAGTTTTTCTTGTGAAATTGTGACCTTATGAAATAACAAGTGTGTGTAAAATTTTGAGGTGCTCCCCATGTGGTCAAAATTAATTAAAGAAAATAAATAATTATGTACTGTATATAGAGACATACTGTATTAACTGGAAGTAAATAAAGATTACAAACCAATTACAAACAAACAAAAAGATAAATAACTAAAAGCAGTCTTTTTCTCACAATGTTTTGACTTTTTTTCTTATAAAATTGGGAACAATTTCTCATATTCTTTCTGTTTCTGTAATATTGCAATATTTTTTCGTAAAATTATTACTTTTTTATGTAAAACTATTACTTTTTAATGCAAAATGGAGACGTTTGTCGTAGGAAATTCTGACTTTTGTAGCAATATTGCCAAATTTTTTAGTTGTTCTTGTAAAATATTGACATTTTTTTTTTTGTAAAATCCCGACTGTTATATTGCCAAAATGTTAGTTTTCTTATAAAATTGTGACTTTTGTCGAGTAAAGTGACGATTTTTCATAAAATTGCCAAAATGTTAAGCTTTTCTTGTAAAATTCCAACATATATCATAATATAACGCAAATGTTCAGTTTTTTTTGTAAAATTTTGACTTGCGTTGAATAAAGTGATGACTTATTATAATACCGCCAAAATTCTACGTTTTTCTTGTGAAATTGTGACCTTATGAAATAACAAGTGTGTGTAAAATTTTGAGGTGCTCCCCATGTGGTCAAAATTAATTAAAGAAAATAAATAATTATGTACTGTATATAGAGACATACTGTATTAACTGGAAGTAAATAAAGATTACAAACCAATTACAAACTAACAAAAAGATAAATAACTAAAAGCAGTCTTTTTCTCACAATGTTTTGACTTTTTTTCTTATAAAATTGGGAACAATTTCTCATATTCTTTCTGTTTCTGTAATATTGCAATATTTTTTCGTAAAATTATTACTTTTTTATGTAAAACTATTACTTTTTAATGCAAAATGGTGACATTTGTCGTATGAAATTCTGACTTTTGTAGCAATATTGCCAAATTTTTTTGTTGTTCTTGTAAAATATTGACATTTTTTTTTGTAAAATCCCGACTGTTATATTGCCAAAATGTTAGTTTTCTTATAAAATTGTGACTTTTGTCGAGTAAAGTGACGATTTTTCATAAAATTGCCAAAATGTTAAGCTTTTCTTGTAAAATTCCAACATATATCATAATATAATGCAAATGTTCAGTTTTTTTTGTAAAATTTTGACTTGCGTTGAATAAAGTGATGACTTTTATTATAATACTGCCAAAATTCAAAGTTTTTCTTGTTAAATTGTGACCTTTTTCTTGTGGAATTCCAACTAATTTTTCACAACGAGTGTATTTATAATAGCATAGTATGTATATATTATTAATGTTGTAAATACAAATCTTTATATATCTAGAAAGGGTGGTCCTAAAGAGGTAGGCATTTTTCGGAGGTCTCGAGAAGGTCAGAAATACATGAATGTGTGTATGTGTTCTTGTATTCTGACCTTCTGGGGACATCACGAAGGAAAAGTATCTTCCATATGAGGAGGTGTGAACAAGTGATGACATAAATCATGGTCCCAATAACATTGCATCTAATAGAGAATGTCTCATTTGCACCCCTGCTGGTGACATCTATCAAATTGAGGGTGGTCCCAAATAGGAGGGATTTTTTTGGAGGTCCCAAGAAGGTACGAACTACACAAATGTGTGTGAGTGTGTTTAGGAGTATGGAGTATTTATAGAGGTGGATGGAGATCCCGGCTACTGCATGTTGATGTCATCCAAATGCAGCAAAAATATACTTTTGGTGTGGTCGGAGGACTTGATTGGACGTGTCTCTTTATTGGCTGACCTTCTTCGTCCCTTCACGTCAGCAGCTGGTGTAAATTCGGCTCCATGAAGAATTTTTACGACCCAAAGGCTCTTCCTGGATCTCTCATTAGCCGCGCTGTCCGCTCTAATCGACTCCCTCCTTCCTCATCCCTCCATCCTTCATTCCTCCATCCTTCATCCCTCCATCCCTCATCCCTCACTTGTCTTCTTTGCAGTGCGGCCACTCGTTTACCAGCAGGCAGAGTAGGATTGTTTTGTTTGTTTGTTTGCCACAAAGCAAGTCCTTATCGATCCTACCGCACAGTTTCTGCTCAATTTCCCCCTCAATGACTAATCATTGAATTGTGGAATGTTGTCCTAAAAAGTGTCAACACACAAAGTCTTCTTCCTCGGGTTTATTCTCGACACTTTGTAAAATACTAGGCTTCACTATGCATCTTAAAACGCAGCTCTGCCGTCGAGCCGACGTTTGATCATGTAGTTATGCTAACGTAGCATGACGCTAAAATGTAATGTTAGCATGTAGTTCACCTAGTGTTGTATTAAAACGTCATGTGCTAGTTTTGCTAACTTGGCGTGATGTTGAACTGGCATGTTTGCATGTCGCGCACAGTCATGCTAATGTAGACTGAGCATGACGTTAAAATGTAATGTTGCCTTAGCTATGCTAGTGTTGCTAACATAGCGTGATGTTAGCATGTAGCTCACATGGCTTTGCTCGTGTTACTATCTTAGCAGGATGTTAAGATGTAATGTTACTATGGAGCTTACATAGCTTTGCTATTATTGCTAACTTAGCATGAGGTCAAAATGTAATGTTAGCATTTAGCTCACATAGCTATGCTAGTGTTGCTAACCTAGCTTAACGTTAAAATGTAATTGTTATCACGTGGCTCACATAGCTATGCTAGTGTTGCTAACTTAACATGGTGTTAAAATGTAATGTTAGCATGTAGCTCACATAACTATGCTAGTGTTTCTTACCTGGCCTAATGTTAAAATGTAATGTTAGCATGTATATGCTAGTGTCGCTGACCTGACAATATTAAAGTGTAACGGTCACATGTAGGTCACATAGCTTTGCTCGTGTTACTTTCTTAGCAGGATGTTAAAATAAAATGCTACTATGGCGCTTACATAGCTATGCTATTGTTGCCAACCTAGCATGATGTCAAAATGCAATGTTAGCATTTAGCTTACATCGCTGTGCTAATGTTTCTTACCTGGCATAATGTTAAGATGTAATGTTAGCATGTATATGCTAGTGTCCCTGACCTGACATAATGGTAAAATGTAATGTTAGCATGCACCGCACATAGCTATGCTAGTGTTGCTAACCTAGCCTGATGTTAAAACTTCATGTTAGCATGTAGCTCACATAGCTATGCTAGTGTTGCTAACCTAGCATGGTGTTAAAATGTCATGTTAGCATGTAGCTCACATAGCTATGCTAATGTTACTGTGCAATTTTTTGGGCAAATAATCATGAACTTAGAAATTCATGGCAGCAACACATTGAAAAAAAGTTGCCACAGGGTCATTTTTACCACTGTGTTACATGGCCTTTTCTTTTAAAGGCCTACTGAAAGCCACTACTAGCCACCACGCAGTCTGATAGTTTATATATCAATGATGAAATATTAACATTGCAACACATGCCAATACGGCCTTTTTAGTTTACTAAATTGCAATTTTAAATTTCCCGGGGGAATTTTTTTCTTGAAAACGTCGCGTAATGATGACGTGTACGCGTGACGTCACGGGCTGTTATGAACATGAGCGCTGCACACACACACAGCTAAAAGTCGTCTCCTTTGACCGCATAATTAAACAGTATTTTGGACATCTGTGTTGCTGAATCCTTTGCAATTTGTTCAATTCATATTGGAGGAGTCAAAGTAGAAAGACGGAGTAGGGAAGCTTAAGCCTTTAGCCACAAAAATTCCTTGTTTAAAATTCACGGAGGTGAAACTTTACTATGGATCGCAGCGAACATGGATCCCAACCGAATGTCAACCAGCAGGTTTCGGTGAGAAAATTGTGGTTGAAAAGTCGCCACTTACCGAATATCAGCTGAGCTTGTGCCTCCCGTACAGCTGCCGATGACTTCCCCGAGACACTGCACGTCAACACCCGGCCGTGGACGTACACTTCCGACTATCAGGTACTATTTAACTCACTAAAACACTAGCAACACAATAGAAAGATAAGGGATTTCCCAGAATTATCCTAGTAAATGTCTCTAAAAACATGCAATTTTTTTTTTTCTAGTCCGTCGCTATCAATATCCTCAAACACGAATCTTTCATCCTCGCTCAAATTAATGGGGAAATTGTCGTTTTCTCGGTCTGAATAGCTGTTTTTGTTGGAGGCTCCCATTAAAATCAATGTGAATATGTGAGGAGCCCTCAACATGTGACGTCATCGTCTGCGACTCCCGGTAGAGGCAGGGCTTTTCTCCAGTTGTGAACTTTATCGTGGATGTTCTCTACTAAATCCTTTCAGCAAAAATATGGCAATATCGCAAAATGATCAAGTATGACACATAGAATGGACCTGCTATCCCCGTTTAAATAAGAAAATCTCATTTCAGTAGGCCTTTAACAACACTCAGTAAAGGTTTGGGAACTGAGAAGACACATTTTTGAAGTGGAATTATTTCCCATTCTTGCTTAATGTACAATGGGATACAGGTCTGGACTACAGGCAGGCCAGTCTGGTACCCGCACTCTTTTAATATGAAGCCACGCTGTTGTAACACGTGGCTTGTTATTGTCTTGCTGAAATAAGCAGGGGCGTCCATAATAACGTTGCTTGGATGACAACATATGTTGCTCCAAAACCTGTATGTACCTTTCAGCATTAATGGTGCCTTCACAGATGTGTAAGTTATCCATGCCTTGGGCACTAATACACCCCCATACCATCACAGATGCTGGCTTTTCAACTTTGTGCCTAGAGCAGTCCGAATGGTTCTTTTCCTCTTTGTTCCGGAGGACACGGAGTCCACAGTTTCCAAAAACAATTTGAAATGTGGACTCTTCAGACCACAGAACACTTTTACACTTTGCATCAGTCCATCTTAGATGAGCTCGGGCCCTGCGAAGCCGGCGACGTTTCTGGGTGTTGTTGATGAATGGCTTTGACTTAGCATAATAGTTTTGACTTGCACTTACAGATGTAGCGTCAAACTGTAGTTACTGACAGTGGTTTTCTGGAGTGTTCTTGAGCCCATTTGGTGATATTCTTTACACACTGATGCCGCTTTTTGATGCAGTACCGCCTGAGGGATCGAAGGTCACGGGCTTAACCGCTTGTATGTAGTGATTTCTCCAGATTCTCTGAACCTTTTGATGATATTACAAACAGCATATGGTGAAATCCCTAAATTCCTTGCAATGGTTGGTTGAGAAATGTTGTTCTTAAACAATTTGCCCAGGCATTTGTTAACAAAGTGGTGACCCTCGCCCCGTCCTTGTTTGTGAATGACTGAGCATTTCATGGACGCTGTTTTCATACCCAATCATGGCACCCACCTGTTCCCAATTAGCCCGTTCACCTGCGGGATGTTCCAAATAAGTGTTTGATGAGCAGTCCTCAACTTTCTCAGTCTTTTTTGCCACTTGTGCCAGCTTTTTTGAAACACGCTGCAGGCATCAAATTCCAAATCAGCTTTATATTGCAAAAAATAACAAGGTTTTCCAGTTGGAACATTAAGTATCTTGTCTTTGCAATCTATTTAATTTAAAATAGGTAGAAAAGGACTATTTAAGAAATAAGAGTGGATTTTAATGCTGGATTATGATGAGATGTTTTTTTTCATGTGTGCGTGCTGCTAACAGCGTCCAAAAGGTGAATAATGTCCACTTCAGGAAGTTCAGCAGGAAGTCACAAGATGATTTATTCACAGCTTCAATCGAATGTTTCATTTTGCGCGTGGTTGCTAGGTAACCACACTTGTTTTTTAATTCATCTTCAAAAGACAACAGTTTTTTTTTTGGTCTTCATAGTGAATACAAGCTCACACTTTCCTTTATGCTTGGCTGCAAAAATGTCTGCCGGCGTCAGGACGACCTTTGACCTCCCTCCAGACGTCCCGTTTCACGTCCTTCTCAGGTGCTGACCCCCCCCCCCTTGACGTAATATTATTATATTATTATTATATTGTCGTCTCAGCCAGAAATACTGCGGCATTTTGGGCCTGATGGATGTAGAGCCACGTGAAGGATATATATTTTTTTTGGAACTATTTATTTCTGGAACTATCCGCCAGCCTGAAAACTTAATTATTATTAACATTTTCCAATACAAATAAATGATAAATATTCATATTGTTATTAGGTGTGTCTTACACAAATAAATATTAACATTATTATTAGGAGTGGCCCATAAAAATGAATAAATATTCACATAATTATTAGAGGTGTCCGATACAAATAAATAATACATATTATTATTAGGGGTGTCCCATAAAAATAAATAATAAATATTCATATTATTATTAATAATAGTACCCCATACAAATACATATTAACATTCATTTTATTATTAGGGGTGTCCGATACAAAAAAATAATAAATATAAATATTGTTATTAGAGCTGTCCCATACAAATAAATATTAATATTATTAGCGGTGCCCCATAAAAATAAATATTGATAATAATATTATTTTTGGAGGGTGTCCCATACAAATAAATATGTATATTTTTTTTACTAGAGCTGTCCCATGCAAATAAGTATTAATATTATTGGCGGTGCACCATAAAAATAAATACTGATAATATTATTGTTATTAGTGGTGTCCTTTCTTACAAATAAGTATTAATATTATTAGTTGTGCCCAATAAAAATGAATAATAAATATTTATATAATTATTAGAGGTGTCCGATACAAATAAATAATACCTATCAATATCATTATTAGGGGTGTCCCATAAAAACAAATAATAAATATTCATATTATTATTATTAATAGTGCCCCATACAAATACATATTATCATTAATTTTATTATTGGGGGTGTTCCATACAAAAAATAATAAATAATAATATTAGAGCTGTCCCATACAAATAAATATTAATATTAATAGCAGTGCCCCTTTTAAAATAAATATCGATGATAATATCATTATTAGTGGTGTCCCTTACAAATAAATATTAATATTAATAGCAGTGCCCTTTTTAAAATAAATATCGATGATAATATCATTATTAGTGGTGTCCCTTACAAATAAATATTAATATTATTTTATTAATAGAGCTGTCCCATACATATTAGTTGTGCCCCATAAAAATTAATAATAAAGATTCATATAATTATCAGAGGTGTCCGATACAAATAAAAAATACATATTAATATTATTAGGGGTGTCCCATAAAAATAAATAATAAATATTCATATTATTATTATTAATAGTGCCCCATACAAATACATATAAGCATTAATTTTATTATTAAGGGTATCTGATACAAAAAATAATTAATAATAAATACAAATACTATTAGCGGTGCCCCATAAAAATAAATATTGATAATAATATTATTATTAGTGGTGTCCCTTACAAATAGATATTATTATACATTTTATTATTGGAGCTGTCCAATACAAATGAATATCAATATTATTAGTCGTGCCCCATAAAAATGAATAATAAATATTCATATAATTATTAGAGGTGTCTGATACAAATAAATAATATATATTATTATTTATTAGGGGTGTCCCATAAAACAAATAATAAATATTCATATTATTATTATTATTAATAGTACCCCATAGAAATACATATTAACATTCATTTTATTATTAGGGGTGTCCGATACAAAAATAATAAATATAAATAATATTATTAGAGCTGTCCCATACAAATAAATATTAATGTTAATAGTGATGCTCCATAAAAAATAAATATTAATAATAATATTATTATTAGTGGTGTCCCTTACAAATAAATATTAATATTCATTTTATTATTAGAGCTGTCCCCCGCATATAAATATTAATATTATTTGTGCCCCATAAAAATAAATATTAATATAATTATTAGAGGTTTCCGATACAAATAAATACATATTAATATTATTATTAAGGGTGTCCCATAAAAATGAATAATTAATATTTATATTATTCATAGTGCCCCATACAAATACATATAAAAATTCATTTTATTATTAGGGGTTTCCCATAAAAAAAATTATAAATATTACTATTGTTATTGGAGCTATCCCATAAAAATAAATATTAATATTACTAGCGGTGCCCCATAAAGATCAATATTGATAATAATATTATTATTATTGGTGTCCCTTACAAATACATATTAATATTCATTTTATTATTAGAGCTGTCCCTTGCAAATAAATATTAATATTATTAGCCGTGCCCCATAAAAATAAATATTGATGACAATATTATTATTAGGGGTGTCCCACTCTTGACACTTATGATTTAGGGCTATATAAATAAACATTGATTGATTGATTGATTGATTGATTGAAAGACGGTTGTCAGAGCAGCGTTTTAAGACCTGTAGTGAAGCTTGCCTTTTTTGTTGTTGTTGTGGACGTACAGACGGGTCAAAGGTGGCATGCGGGTGTGATGTAGTGAGCCGCCACATCCAGCAGAGGGAGGCGCAGTGGAAGAGTGTGACCCTGGTGGAGGTCAGCGTCTCTGTGTTGTTTTTAGCTCCTGAACAAAGTCCAACACTTGATCCCTGGCTCACGCCGAAAAGAACACAGGAAGTCGCAGCGAAGTGAAACGCTATATGCTTATTTTTACCGCCGCGTTAAGACCGGCAGCGGGATTATTTTACAGCGCGGTCAAACGCTGCTAGCTCCTTCCCCGCGGCGGCGAGGAGGCCTCCCCTGCACTCTCTCCATTAGCGCTTTTTCCGTCAAGAGGCGCTGTCCATCTTATGCTCTGCTTCTCATCCACGAGCAAGCAGGCGTCTCGGCGCGCACGTGCACGCGCCCCAACCCGCCAAAAGTGTTGTTAAGATCATTTTAATTTATGGCAGCAGCCGCTATAAACATTCGAGGAAGCGGCACCATGGCGACGGGCCTCAAACACAATCACAACGCGGGACGGTATTTATAAGGGCTGACTGGCCTCCCTCGCTGTGTGTGTGTGTGTGTGTGTGTGTGTGTGCGCGTGTGTGTGTGTCCAATGGCGTGTGCAAACGTGTGGGCGCTCATGCTCGTCTGACTCCATTGAAAGTGGACAATGTGGGCGTAAACAATAATCAAATGCCACCGAGCGGCTGTGATTACGCGCTAAAAATGTCTCCATCAATCAATGTTTACTTACATGGCCCTAAATCACGAGTGTCTCAAAGGGCTGCGCAAGCCACAGCGACAGGTCTGATTCGCACAATTCAAACACTGATGACATCTATTAAACAAGACAAGAAGCAAGGAATTAAACAAGAGACAGAATTCAAATTTGGCTCAATGAGGAGAAACGCGTAGACGCTGTACCCTTGTACAGTGTCGTCCCACGCTCTGACGAAAGATTGTACGCCACTTCTTTTATTTGGACTTTCCCTGATTGCATGGCAACAGCTGTTTCTAAAGGAGGGAAGGTCGTAAACAGCCATCGTCTGTTCAAAGAAAAGGTTGTCAAACAGTTCAAAGACGATAGGTCTGATTTGCAGAACTCAAACACTGATGACATCTATTTAACAATATAAGAAGCACGGAATTCAACAAGAGACCGAATTAAAATTTGGCTCAATGAGGAGAAACGCGTAGAAACTGTACCCTTGTACAGTGTCGTCCCACGCTCTGACGAAAGATTGTCCGCCTCCTCTTTTATTTGGACTTTCCCTCATTGCATGGCAACAGCTGTTTTTAAGGAGGTGGGGGTCGTAAATAGCCATCGCCTTTGATTAAATATCAGTTCAAAGAAAAGGTCGTAAAAAACAAGTCTGATTTGCACAATTGAAACACTGGTGACATCTATTAAACAAGACAAGAAGCAAGGAATCGAACAGAGACAGAATTAAATTTGGCTCAATGAGGAAAAACGCGTAGACACTGTACCCTTGTACAGTGTCCTCCCACGCTCTGACGAAAGATTGTACGCCTCCTCTTTTATTTGGACTTTCCCTGATTGCATGGCAACAGCTGTTTCTAAAGGAAAGGGGGTCGTAAAGAGCCATTGCCTTTGATTAAAGAACAGTTCAAAGAAAAGGTCGTAAAACCGTTCAAAGACGACAGGTCTGATTTGCACAATTCAAACACTGATGACATCTATTAAATGAGACAAGAAATAAGAGACCGAATTCAAATTTGGCTCAATGAGGAGAAACGCGTAGACACTGTACCCTTGCACAGCGTCGTCCCACCACCCTCAGATGAAAGATTGTACGCCGCCTCTTTTATTTGGACTTTCCATGATTACGTGGCAACAGCTATTTCTAAGGTAGGGGAGGTCGTAAACAGCCATCGCCTGTTCAAAGAAAAGGTTGTAAAACAGTTCAAAGACAATAGGTCTGATTTGCACAATTCAAACACCGATGACATCTTTTAAACAAGACAAGAAGCAAGGAATTCAACAAGAGACCGAATTAAAATTTGGCTCAATGAGGAGAAAAGCTTAGACACTGTACCCTTGTACAGTGTCGTCCCACGCTCTGAGGAAAGATTGTACGCCTCCTCTTATATTTGGACTTTCCCTCATTTCATGGCAACAGCTGTTTTTAAGGGAGTGGGGGTGGTACATAGCCATCGCCTTTTGTTTTAAAGACAGTTATAAGCAAAGGTCGTAAAACTGTTCAAAGACAGCAAGTCTGATTTGCACAATTGAAACACTAATGACATCTATTAAACAAGACAAGAAGCAAGGAATTAAACGGAGAAAATTAAATTTGGCTCAATGAGGAGAAACGCGTGGACACTGTACCCTTGTACAATGTCATCCCAAGCTCTGACGAAAGATTGTACGCCTCCTCTTTTATTTGGACTTTCCCTCATTGCATGGCAACAGCTGTTTTTAAGGAAGTGGGGGTCGTAAATAGCCATCGCCTTTTGATTTAAAGACAGTTATAAGCAAAGGTCGCAAAACAGTTTAAAGACAACAAGTCTGATTTGCACAATTGAAACACTAATGTCAATTATTAAACAAGACAAGAAGCAAGGAATTAAACGGAGATAATTAAATTTGGCTCAATGAGGAGAAACGCGTAGACGCTGTACCCTTGTACAGTGTCGTCCGACGCTCTGACGAAAGATTGTACGCCGCCTCTTTTATTTGGACTTTCCCTGATTACATGGCAACAGCTGTTTCTAAGGAAGGGGTGGTCGTAAACAGCCATCACCTCCGATTAAAGAACAGTTCAAAGAAAAGGTCGTAAAACAGTTTAAAGACAACAAGTCTGATTTGCACAATTGAAACACTGATGACATCTATTAAACAAGACAAGAAGCAAGGAATCGAACAGAGACCGAATAAAATTTGGCTCAATGAGGAAAAACGCGTAGACACTGTACCCTTGTACAGTGTCGTCCCACGCTCTGAAGAAAGATTGTACGCCTCCTCTTTTATTTGGACTTTCCCTGATTGCATGGCAACAGCTGTTTCTAAAGGAGGGGGGGTCGTAAACAGCCATCGCCTTTGATTAAAGAACAGTTCAAAGAAAAGGTTGTGAAACAGGTCAAAGACAAGAAGTCTGATTTGCACAATTCAAACACCGATGACATCTATTAAACAAGACAAGAAGCAAGGAATTAAACAAGAGACAGAATTCAAATTTGGCTCAATTCGGAGAAACGCATAGACACTTTACTCTTGTACAGCGTCGTCCCACGCTCTGACGAAAGATTGTACGCATCCTCTTTTATTTGGACTTTCCCTGATTACGTGGCAACAGCTGTTTCTAAGGGAGGGGGGGTCGTAAACAGCCATCGCCTGTTCAAAGAAAAGGTCGTAAAACAGTGCAAAGACGACAAGTCTGATTTGCATAAGTCAAACACTGATGACATCTATTAAACAAGACAAGAAGCACAGAATTCAGCAAGAGACCAAATTAAAATTTGGCTCAATGAGGAGAAACGCTTAGACTGTGTCGTCCCACTCTCTGACGAAAGATTATAGGCCTCCTCTTTTTTTTGGACTTTCCCTGATTACATGACAACAGCTGTTTCTAAGGGAGGGGGGGTCGTGAACAGCCATCGCCTTTGATTAGAAAACAGTTCAAAGAAAAGGTCGTGAAACAGGTCAAAGACGAGAAGTCTGATTTGCACAATTCAAACACCGATGACATCTATTAAACAAGACAAGAAGCAAGGAATTAAACAAGAGACAGAATTCAAATTTGGCTCAATTCGGAGAAACGCATAGACACTTTACTCTTGTACAGCGTCGTCCCACGCTCTGACGAAAGATTGTACGCATCCTCTTTTATTTGGACTTTCCCTGATTACGTGGCAACAGCTGTTTCTAAGGGAGGGTGGGTCGTAAACAGCCATTGCCTGTTCACAGAAAAGGTCGTAAAACAGTGCAAAGACGACAAGTCTGATTTGCATAAGTCAAACACTGATGACATCTATTAAACAAGACAAGAAGCACAGAATTCAGCAAGAGACCAAATTAAAATTTGGCTCAATGAGGAGAAACGCTTAGACTGTGTCGTCCCACTCTCTGACGAAAGATTATAGGCCTCCTCTTTTTTTTGGACTTTCCCTGATTACATGACAACAGCTGTTTCTAAGGGAGGGGGGGTCGTGAACAGCCATCGCCTTTGATTAGAAAACAGTTCAAAGAAAAGGTCGTGAAACAGGTCAAAGACGAGAAGTCTGATTTGCACAATTCAAACACCGATGACATCTATTAAACAAGACAAGAAGCAAGGAATTAAACAAGAGACAGAATTCAAATTTGGCTCAATTCGGAGAAACGCATAGACACTTTACTCTTGTACAGCGTCGTCCCACGCTCTGACGAAAGATTGTACGCATCCTCTTTTATTTGGACTTTCCCTGATTACGTGGCAACAGCTGTTTCTAAGGGAGGGTGGGTCGTAAACAGCCATTGCCTGTTCACAGAAAAGGTCGTAAAACAGTGCAAAGACGACAAGTCTGATTTGCATAAGTCAAACACTGATGACATCTATTAAACAAGACAAGAAGCACAGAATTCAGCAAGAGACCAAATTAAAATTTGGCTCAATGAGGAGAAACGCTTAGACTGTGTCGTCCCACTCTCTGACGAAAGATTATAGGCCTCCTCTTTTTTTTGGACTTTCCCTGATTACATGACAACAGCTGTTTCTAAGGGAGGGGGGTTCGTGAACAGCCATCGCCTTTGATTAGAAAACAGTTCAAAGAAAAGGTCGTGAAACAGGTCAAAGACGAGAAGTCTGATTTGCACAATTCAAACACTGATGACATCTATTAAACAAGACAAGAAGCAAGGAATTAAACAAGAGACAGAATTAAAATTTGGCTCAATTAGGAGAAACGCATAGACACTTTAATCTTGTACAGCGTCGTCCCACGCTCTGATGAAAGATTGTACGCCGCCTCTTTTATTTGGACTTTCTCTGATTACGGGGCAAAAGCTGTTTCTAAGGGAAGGGGGGTCGTAAACAGCCATCGCCTGTTCAAAGAAAAGGTCGTAAAACAGTGCAAAGACGACAGGTCTGATTTGCACAATTCAATCACTGATGGCATCTATTAAACAAGACAGAAAGCAAGGAATTCAACAAGAGACCGAATTAAAATTTGGCTCAATAGGGAGAAACGCGTATAAACTGTACCCTTGTACCGTGTCGTCCCACGCTCCGACGAAATTGTACGCCTCCTCTTTTATTTGGACTTACAGTCATATAACTTGGTATGAGACACATGCTAACTGATAGCATGTTACTGTTAGCTTGCTATCATGCTAAAATAAACATGCTAACTTTTTGAGCCAGTTTTACAACCGTTTACCCCACAGTGATATAACTACACATGACACTTGTAAACGGTTAGCATGCAAATGTTAGCATGCTAACATTAAAGTGCTAACTTTTTTTGTGCTAAATCCCTCTTTTTTTTCCTCTAATTCTCCAGTTATACACCTTAGTCATATAACTTGGTATGTGACACTTGTAAACTGCTAGCATGCAAATTTTAGCATGCTAACATTAAGTGCAAACTTTTTTTGTGTCCAAAATTTACTCTTTTTTTCCCTGTAATTCCCCAGCCATACACCTTAGAGTCATATAACTTGGTATGTGACACTTGTAAACTATTAGCATGCAAATCTTAGCATGCTAGCATCAAAGTGGTAACTTTTTTTGTGCTAAATTTACTCTATTTTTTTTTTGTAATTCCCCAGCCATACACCTTAGAGTCATATAACTCGGTATGTGACACTTGTAAACTGTTAGCATGCAAACTTTAGCATGCTAACTTTAAAGTGGTAACTTTTTTTCCCTAAATATACTCTTTTTTTTCTCTAATTCCCCAGTTATACACTTTAGTCATAAAACTTTGTATGTGACACTTGTAAACTGTTAGCATGCAAATGTTAGCATGCTAACATCAAAGTGCGACCTTTTTTTTAAATAAATGTACTCTTTTTTTTCTCTAATTCCCCAGCCATACACCTTAGAGTCATATAACTTGGTATGTGACACTTGTAAACTGTTAGCATGCAAATGTTAGCATGCTAACATTAAAGTGCTAACTTTTTTTGTGCTATATCTCCTTTTTTTTCTCTCCCTAATTCCCCAGCCATACACTTTAGAGTCATATAACTTGGTATGTGACACTTGTAAACTGTTAGCATCCAAATGTTAGCATGCTAACTTTAAAGTACAAACTTTTTTCCCCCTAAATATACCCTTTTATTTTCTCTAAGTCCCCAGTTATACATTTTAGTCATAAAACTTTGTATGTGACACTTGTAACCTTTTAGCATGCAAATGTTAGCATGCTAACATTTGCATGCTAACATCATGCAGATGTTAGAGTCATATAACTTGGTAGGTGACACTTGTAAACTGTTAGCATGCAAATTTTAGCATGCTAACATTAAGTGCAACCTTTTTTTTGTGCAAAATTTACTCTTTTTTTTTTTCTTTCTGTAATTCCCCAGCCACACACCTTAGAGTCATATAACTTGGTATGTGACACTTGTAAACTGATAGCATGCAAACTTTAGCATGCTAACTTTAAAGTGGTAACTTTTTTTTCCTAAATATACTCTTTTTTTTTCTCTAATTCCCCAGCCATACACCTTAGTCATGAAACTTTGTATGTGACACTTGTAAACTGTTAGCATGCAAACGTTAGCATGCTAAAATTAAAGTGCTAACTTTATTTTTTGCTAAATTTACTCTATTTTTCTCTAATTCCCCAGCCATACACTTTAGAGTCGTATAACTTGGTATGTGACACTTGTAAGCTGTTAGCATGCAAACTTTAGCATGCTAAAATTAAAGTGCTAACTTTATTTTTTGCTAAATTTACTCCTTTTTTCTCTAATTCCCCAGCTATACACCTTAGTCATAAAACTTTGTATGTGACACTTGTAAACTATTAGCAGCAAACGTTAGCATGCTAAACTTAAGGTGCTTACTTTATTTTTTGCTAAATTTACTCTTTTTTTTTCTCTAATTCCCCAGCCATACACTTTAGAGTCATATAACTTGGTATGTGACACTTGTAAGCTGTTAGCATGCAAACTTTAGCATGCTAAAATTAAAGTGCTAACTTTATTTTTTGCTAAATTTACTCCTTTTTTTAAAAATTCCCCAGCCATACAACTTAGACTCATATAACTTGGTATGTGACACTTGTAAAGTGTTAGCATTCAAACGTTAGCATGTTAACATTAAAGTGCTAACTTTTTTGTGCTAAATTTACTCTTTTTTCCCCCCCTCTAATTCCCCAGTCATACACCTTAGAGTCGTATAACTTGGTATGTGACACTTGTTAACTGTTAGCATGCTAACATTAAAGTGCTAACTTTTTTTTGTTAAATTTACTCTCTTTTTTTTTTCTTAATTCCCCAGCCATACACCTTAGAGTCATATAACTTGGCATGTGACACTTGTAATCTGTTAGCATGCAAAAATTAGCATTCTAACAAGCTAACTTAGGCCTGCTAACTTTGTCATCTCTTTTTACACTTGTTTTTCTATTTCCGCAGCCATACAACTTTGAGTCGTATAACTTGGTATGTGAAACTTGCTGACTTTTATCATGCCATCGTTAGCACACATGCTAAGTGTTGCATTTTAATGTAAGCATGTTAATTTTTTAGACTTTTTACACTTACACCTAAAACTCAAGGATTCAGACACTAAGGTTTTAACATTGACATATTTTTTTTTATTTTAACATGCAACAAAGTACATCTATAACATTAGCTGTGATGCTAATGCTAACTGAAGAATAAAAGTGTCCCGGCTGGTCCGTCCACAATTAGTTGGGGTTGCCGCGGTAACACTATGTGAAGGCAAAAGTATTACTTATTGGAGCTTTATGGTCAGGCAGGATTGGGAAGAGGGATGAATTATTCAACCCAAGTTTCCCTGCTCAGGCCGGCAGCGCTCGGCCCGCTCACCTAAATGCTTGAGAGCAGAGAGACCACTCGGATGCTGTCGCTGCGGAAGAGGAAGCAAAATGTGTCACAGCGCCACATGGCTAAAATGTTTGGTGCTAAAGCGCTTCCTGCCGCGTTTCACCTGCCACGACACGCAGCTGCTAGCTGAATATGATTACAATCAGCAGATGTTTGGCAGCCTTTGACCTACTAAATGTGTTCTTGAGACAGTGGCTCCTTAGATGCACGCCGTGGGGCCCTTGTGGCGCCACCTATGTGTTGAAAAGGATAGTCGAGGTGTAATAAATACACATGTACAAACCCTGTTTCCATATGAGCTGGGAAATTGTGTTAGATGTAAATATAAACGGAATACAATAATTTTCTATTCCTTTTCAACCCATATTCAGTTGAATATGCTACAAAGACAACATATTTGCTGTTCAAACTCATAAACATTATTTTTTTTTGCAAATAATAATTACCTTAGAATTTCATGGCTGCAACACGTGCCAAAGTAGTTGGGAAAGGGCATGTTCACCACTGTGTTACCTCACATTTTCTTTTAACAACACTCAATAAACGTTTGGGAACTGAGGAAACTAATTGATGAAGCATTGAAAGTGGAATTCTTTCCCATTCTTGCTTGATGTACAGCTTAAGTTGTTCAACAGTCCGGGGTTTTGTTGTCGTATTTTACGCTTCATAATGCGCCACACATTTTCCGGTAGAGGCAGGGCTTTTCTCCAGTTGTGAACTTTATCGTGGATGTTCTCTACTAAATCCTTTCAGCAAAAATATGGCAATATCGCAAAATGATCAAGTATGACACAGAATGGACCTGCCTTCCCCATTTAAATAAGAAAATCTCATTTCAGTTGGCCTTTAACAACACTCAGTAAAGATTTGGGAACTGAGGAGACACATTTTTGAAGTGGAATTATTTCCCATTCTTGCTTGATGTACAATGGGAGACAGGTCTGGACTGCAGGCAGGCCAGGAAAGTACCCGCACTCTTTTACTACAAAGCCACGCTGTTGTAACACGTGGCTTGGCATTGTTTTGCTGAAATAACGTTGCTTGGATGTCAACATATGTTGCTCCAAAACCTGTATGGAACATTCAGCATTAATGGTGCCTTCACAGATGTGTAAGTTACCCATGCCTTGGGCACTAATACACCCCCATACCATCACAGATGCTGGCTTTTCAACTTTGCGCGTATAACAATCCAGATGGTTATTTTCCTCTTTGTTCCGGAAGACACCACGTCCACAGTTTCCAAATATAATTTGAAATGTGGACTCGTCAGACCACAGAACACCTTTCCACTTTGCATCAGTTCATCTTAGATGAGCTCGGGCCCAGCAAAGCCGGCGGCGTTCCTGGGTGTTGTTGATAAAGGGCTTTTGCTTTGCATAGTAGAGTTTTAGCTTGCACTTTCAGATGTAGTGACCAACTGTAGTTACTGACAGTGGTTTTACGAAGTGTTCCTGAGCCCATGTGGTGATATCCTTTACACACTGATGTCGGTTTTTGATGCAGTACCGCCTGAGGGATGAAAGGTTCCGTAATATCATCGCTTACATGCAGTGATTTCTCCAGATTCGCGGAACCTTTTGAGGATTTTACGGACCGTAGATGGTAAAATCCCTAAACTCCTTGCAATAGCTCGTTGAGAAATTTTGTTGTAAAACTGTTCGACAATTTGCTTACAAATTGGTGACCCTCGCCCCATCCTTATTTGTGAATTACTTAGCATTTCATGGAAGCTGCTTTTATACCCAATCATGGCACCCACCTGTTCCCGATTAGCCTGCACACCTGTGGGATGTACCAAATAAGTATTTGATGAGCATTCCTCAAGTTTATCAGTATTTATTGCCACCTTTCCCAACTTCTTTGTCACGTGTTGCTGGCATCAAATTCTAAAGTTAATGATTATTTGCACAAAAAAAAAAATGTTTATCTGTTTGAACATCAAATATGTTGTCTTTGTAGCATATTCAACTGAATATGGGTTGAAAATGATTTGCAAATCATTGTATTCTGTTTATATTTACATCTAACGCAATTTCCCAACTCGGGGATCGCGGGGGGGCGCTGGCGCCTATCTCAGCTACAATCGGGCGGAAGGCGGGGTACACCCTGGACAAGTCGCCACCTCATCGCAGGGCCAACACAGATAGACAGACAACACTCATACTCACATTCACACACTAGGGCCAATTTAGTGTTGCCAATCAACCTATCCCCAGGTGCATGTCTTTGGAAGTGGGAGGAAGCCGGAGTACCCGGAGGGAACCCACGCATTCACGGGGAGAACATGCAAACTCCACACAGAAAGATCCCGAGCCTGGATTTGAACCCAGGACTGCAGGACCTTCGTATTGTGAGGCAGACGCACTAACCCCTCTGCCACCGTGAAGCCCGTTTTGTATTATAGTTAAGAATAATTTTCTAAATTCTATTTTTATATTATTTTGGGACATTTTTTCATGTTTTCCTTCAAATTTCCAGTTTCAGAAAGCATCCTCTTTTACTGTTGTAGCTTTTGTTTCCTGTCGAGCGGCCGGCCGTGCAGTTGTTGTGTTTGAACACACGCACCTTGCACGGGACCTCCTGAGCGGTCCCAGGTGTGACCATGGCGACGTGACGGGTCTGGGGAAATGTCAGCGGCGTGTCCACCAGGAGGCTTCGGGGTGGCTCGCCCGCTAATTGGCTCGAGCGTGGCAAACAATGCGGCCGCTAAATGTCAGCGCTCTCTCAGCATTTCGCCTCACACGGCCCAGCTTCTCTCTGACAGCCGGCCCACGAAGAGCATCCGAGTGTGTGTGTTTATATTTATGTCTGTGTGTGTGTGTGTGTGTGTGTATAATGACACTCTACATGATTGAAGCTCCATTCCTAACGCCGTGCTCTTCTTCTGCTATTTTGTTCTGATTTACGCAAATTTCGTGGCTGTGACGTTTCTTTCCGACCTGCAGCTGGCGTGGTCGTTTTTGTATTACGTAAGATTACAACTCGGCTTTTCTATTTTTTCCTCAAACAAATCATGTTTTGCTGGACGGCTGACGTGATGAACTTCTGTCCCAACGCGGCGGGGAATGTGGCGATACCACAGTCACTACTTAAAGGGGAACATTATCACAATTTCAAAAGGGTTAAAAACAATAAAAATCAGTTCACAGGGGCTTGTTGTATTTTTTTGAAGTTTTTTTCAAAATTTTACCGGTCCCGGAATGTCCCTAAATAAAGCTTTAAAGTGCCTTATTTTCGCTATCTTCGAAACCACTATCCATTTGCCTGTGACGTCATACAGGGCTGCCAATACAAACAACATGGCGGTTACCACAGCAAGATATAGCGACATTAGCTCGGATTCAGACTCGGATTTCAGCGGCTTAAGCGATTCAACAGATTACGCATGTATTGAAACAGATGGTCGCAGTATGGAGGCAGATAGCGAAAACGAAATTGAAGAAGAAATTGAAGCTATTGAGCGAATAGCTATTGACGCTATTCGGCCATAGCGTGGGTGTACCTAATGAAGTGGCTCATAGCATTGCTGCCTTATTAGCATCACCGGTAAAATGTGCGGACCAAACGATCAGGACTTTCGCATCTTGTGACACTGGAGCAACTTAAATCCGTCGATTGGTAAGTGTTTGTTTCGCATTAAATGTGGGTATCTAGTTTCAAATGTACATACAGCTAGCGTAAATAGCATGTTAGCATCGATTAGCATAGCATGTTAGCATCGATTAGCTGGCAGTCATGCTGCGACCAAATATGTCTGATTAGCACATAAGTCAACAACATCAACAAAACTCACCTTTGTGATTTCGTTGACTTAATCGTTGCAAATGCATCTGCAGGTTATCCATACATCTCTGTGCCATGTCTGTCTTAGCATCGCCGGTCAAATGTGAAGACACTCTGGTACATTCAATGGGGGTCTGGCGGCAGATTTCTTGCCAGTGGTGCAACTTGAATCCCTCCCTGTTAGTGTTGTTACACCGTCCGACAACACACCGACGAGGCATGATGTCTCCAAGGTTCCAAAAAATAGTCGAAAAAACGGAAAATAACCGAGCTGAGACCCGGTGTTTGTAATGTGTTGAAAATGAAAATGGCGGGTGTGTTACCTCGGTGACGTCATGTTCTGACGTCATCACCACATGACCGATAAACAGAAAGGCGTTTAATTCGCCAAAATTCACCCATTTAGAGTTCGGAAATCGGTTAAAAAAATACATGGTCTTTTTTCTGCAACATCAAGGTATATATTGAAGCTTGCATAGGTTTGCTGATAATGTTCCCCATTAAAGGCCTAATGAAATGAGATTTTCTTATTTAAACGGGGATAGCAGGTGCATTCTATGTGTCATACTTGATCATTTCGGCATATTGCCATATTTTTGGTGAAAGGATTTAGTAGAGAACATCGACGATAAAGTTTGCAACTTTTGGTCGCTAATAAAAAAGCCTTGCCTGTACCGGAAGTAGCAGACGATGTGCGCGTGACGTCACGGGTTGTGGAGCTCCTCACATCTGAACATTGTTCACAATCATGGCCACCAACAGCTAGAGCGATTCGGACCGAGAACGCGACGATTTCCCCATTAATTTGAGCGGGGATGAAAGATTTGTGGATGAGGATAGTGAGAGTGAAGGACTAGAAGAAAAAAAAGACGAGGGCAGTGGGAGCGATTCAGATATTAGACACATTTACAAGGATAATTCTGGAAAATTCCTTATCTGCTTATGGGGTGGCATAGTTCGGTTTGTAGAGTGGCCGTGCCAGCAACTTGAGGGTTGCAAGTTCGATTCCTGCTTCCGCCATTCTAGTCACGGCCGTTGTGTCCTTGGGCAAGACACGTTACCCACCTGCTCCCAGTGCCACCCACACTGATTTAAATGTAACTTAGATATTTGGGGCGGCATGGCATAGTGGGTATTGCAGGTTCGCTTCCCACCTATTGACATCCAAATTGCTGCCGTTGTGTCCTTGGGCATGACACTTCACCCTTGCCCCCGGTGCCGCTCACACTGGCGAATGAATGATGAATAAATGATAGGTGGTGGTCGGAGGGGCCGTAGGCGCAAACTGGCAGCCACGCTTCCGTCAGTCTACCCCAGGGCAGCTGTGGCTACAGATGTAGCTTACCACCACCAGGTGTGAATGAATGATGGGTTCCCACTTCTTTGTGAGCGCTTTGAGTATCTAAAAATAGAAAAGTGCGATATAAATCTAATCCAGTATTATTATTATTATTGGGTTTAACTATGTAAAGCGCTTTGAGTCACTTCACTTCACTTCACTTGTTGAGTTACTAGTGTTTTAGTGAGATTATATAGTCATACCTGAAAGTCGGAGGGGTGTGGTGACCGCCAGTGTCTCTGAGGGAAGCCATGGAGGAGTCAAGAGAGTCGCAGCTGCCTCTTTGACAGCTGCAAGAAGAACGATACAAGCTCTGCTCATGTTTATGGTAAGAGCCGACTTATTACCACAATTTTCTCACCGAAACCTGCCGGTTGACATGTGGTAGAGAACCATGATCGCTTGACCGCTCTGTTCCATATTAAAGCTTCACAACAAACAAAGAAACACCGGCTGTGTTTGTGTTGCTACAGCCGGCCGCAATACACCACCTTCCGCCAACAGCTTTCTTCTTTGACGTCTCCATTATTAATTGAACAAATTGCAAAAGATTCAGCAACACAGATGTCCAAAATATTTTGTCAATATGCGATAAAAACAGACTACTTTTAGCTGTGAGTGGTGCTGGGAGATGTCTTGCGCACGCATCATCATACCGCGACGTTTTCAACACGACACTTCGCGGGAAATTTAAAATTGCACTTTAGTAAACTAAACAGGCCGTATTGGCATGTGTTGCAATGTTAATATTTAATCGTTGATATAAAAACTATCAGACTGCGTGGTTGGTAGAAGTGGGTTTCAGTAGACCTTTAAGATATTTATTATCATAATTGTAGTGAGACACAACCGCTGCAAACTGCAACATTATTACCGACATTTAATTTTGGTAGAAATTGCGTGTGAATGCTGAAAAGCTAAAGCCGAACTGAAATGCTAACAGTTAGCATGCGTAAAGTCCCAAAATATGACTCCAAGGTGTAAACTTGCAAAATTAGCTTAAAAAAGCTAGCATGCTAATGCTAACCATTAGCATGTGTCAAATACCAAAATATGTGACCCGGAGGTGTAAACCAAGTGTATATCTGCAAAAAAGCTGGCATACAAAGGTTAGCATGTTAAAATGCTAATGTTGACATGCTAACCAATAGCATGCGTTAAGTACGAAAATAAATGACTCTGAAGTATACACCTGCAAAATTAGTTTAAAACATCTGGGAGGTTAATGCTAACCATTAGCATGTGTCAAGTATCAAAATATGTGACCCTGAGGTGTATACCTGCAAAAAAAAAACTAGCATACAAAGGTTAGCATGTTAAAATGCTAATGTTGACGTGCTAACCCATAGCATGTGTTAAGTACCAAAATAAATGACTGAAGTATACACCTGCAAAATTAGTTTAAAACATCTGGCAGGTTAATATTAACCATTAGCATGTGTCAAGTACCAAAATATGTGACCCTGAGGTGTATACCTGCAAAAACAAAGAAGAAAAAGCTAGCATACGAAGATTAGCATGTTAAAATGCTAATGTTGACATGCTAACCAATAGCATGTGTTAAGTACCAAAATAAATGACTCCTAAGTGTATACCTGCGAAATTAGTTTAAAACATCTGGCAGGCTAATGCTAACCATTAGCATGTGTCAAGTATCAAAATATGTGACCCTGAGGTGTATACCTGCAAAAAAAAAAAAAAGAAAAGCTAGCATACTTAGGTTAGCATGCTAAAATGCTAATGTTAACATGCTAACCAATAGCATGTGTTAAGTACCAAAATAAATGACTCTAAAATGTACACCTGCAAAATGAATTTACAAAAGCTGGCAGGCTAATGCTAACCATTAGCATGTGTCATGTACCAAAATATGTGACCCTGAGGTGTATACCAAGGGTATACCTGCAAAATTAGTTTAAAAAAGTTGGCAGGCATGCCAGGGATGGCGTGGCGCGGTTGGCAGAGGGTTCCTGGTTTGATCCCCACCTTCTACCAACCTCGTCATGACTGTTGTGTCCTTGAGCAAGACACTTCACCCTTGCTCCTGATGGGTCCTGGTTAGTGCGTTGCATGGCAGCTCTTGCCTAAGTGTGTGAATGGATGAATGTGGAAATAGTGCCAAAGCGCTTTGAGTACCGTGAAGGTGGAAAAGTGCGATACAAGTATAACCCATTATCATTATATGCATTATAATGCTAAAGGTTAGCATTTGTCAAATACATAAATGTAGGATTGGGATATGTACAGTGTACCTGTAAAATTAGCTAAAAAAGCTAGCAGGCTAAAATGCTAACCATTAGCACAAGCTAAGTTAGCATGCTGGAGGTTAGCATGTGCCAAGTATCAAATTGATATTTAATTCTATAATATATTAGCTTAAAAAGATAGCATACGAATGTACTAACAGTTTAGCGTTTTAGTATGGTTAAGCAAATTTTTCTTCAAGTACCAAAATAAGTAAACAAATAAATGAATGTAATAATAATAATATATTTTATTTGTAAACAGCACTTTACATTGAGCAAACAACCTCAAAGTGCTACAGTGTATTAAAAAAGAAAATAATAATAATAAAAAAAAAGATAATAAAATAAATACAGATACAAACTAGAACAGCCTAATATCTAGAACCAGTATGCATATATCTATGAAAAGGCTTTTTTTATTTTTTTTAAAGAAGGGTTTTAAAGCCTTTTTTTTAAAGCATCCACAGTCTGTGGTGCCCTCAGGTGGTCAGGGAGAGCGTTCCAAAAACTGGGAGCAGCGGAGCAGAAAGCCCGGTCTCCCATAGTTCTTGGCTTTGTCCTTGGAGGTTGGAGGAGGTTAGCCTGTTTGGAGCGGCGGTGTCGTGTGGACGATTTGGGGGTGAGTGTAATGTAACGGAAAGACTGGACAGGTAAAAAAAAGATAACGCGCTAATGTATAAAATGCTAACTATTTACGACAAAATAGGGCTTGGAAGCTGTGATTGTGTTGACTGTGATAGAAATAGAAACAGGCAGCTGAATGCAAAATAACGTATCTGGGATGTACGAAGATTTTACAGTTCTTAGGAAAAACGAGAGTAGCAAACACCTCTCGTGTGTAGCGTGTAGCATGTTAGCGTCCGCCTGTCGTGACGCAAAGTGCCAATGTTGCACATTCTGTGACCACCAACACTCACTCGTGTAACTCAATTATTGATTCCTTCAACGCTGGCGGGAGCTGGCGAAGGAAAACAAATACTTGTGTGTGTGTGTGTGTGTGTGTGTGTGTGTGTGTGTGTGTGTGTGTGTGTGTGTGTGTGTGTGTGTGTGTGTGTTTACTTTTGTGTTATGTCAGCTAACAAACAAACCCCCTCCTCACTACTCCTGTTTCCATTCTTTCCGTCTTCCCTGGTAGGACGCCGGCACTTGAGCCCCTGGAGAGTCAGCATTTTTTTTATTGTATTTTTTTTTTTCATTTTTCTTTGTGTGTGTTGTCTGTGTGTCACTTCCCCCCCATATAGTGGGAAAAGTACAGAGGGTCACTTCATTAGGTACTGTACACCTGAGCTCCAATCCTAACCCTAACCCTTTTAACATTAAATTATAAACATGTTTAATTTATTACGATGATATAATACAAAGTATTTAAAAAATATTTGTAAACTAAATCATTATTTTTTTATTGAAAAAATATTAATGTAACAAACAGTTCAAGATGTCACAAATTACCAGAGTGTGTTAGGTTAAGGAGGAGGAGTTTTGTCCCTCCAGATTTGCCGTAGGGCTGTGACGTAAGAAGTCTGAGTGTTTTTTTTTTTTTTTTTTTGTGTTGTTGAACTTTTTTCTTTATTTATATATTTTTTTATTTTGTACGTTTATTTATTTATTTTAAACCTTTATTTATGCATTTTAACATTTCCAAACAGTTGAGAAATAATAATCAATTGTAAGATTGTGTTGGTAAACTTCTGACTTGGACTTCCGGGTTGAGAGATGTCAGGTCTAGTAAAAAGTCACGACATTTAGATTTTTTTTTTTTTTTAAACTTTTATTTGTAAATTTTAACATTTACAAACAGACGAGAAACAATAATCAAAATAAGTACAAAAACTGTACAAAATAAAACAGTGCCAGGCGGTTGTAAATTCAAAGTAACAAAATACAATTTAAAATAAATAAATAAATAAATGAATTAAAAAAATTAATTATTTATATATATATATATATATATATATATATGTATATATATATATATATATATATATATATATATATATATATATATATATATATAATAAACAAAGTGCAAAGCCATAGGCTCACTCAATTTTAGTAAATAACTTAAATTTGGAACACAGCATCATCGTTTTCACAGCTTTTTGGTTGTTAGAGGTACAGAGTGTTTTAATGTAGGGTTCTAAATCTTTTTTAAAGGCACAAAAAACAGGTCGGGTATTGAGAAACTTACATTTATTAATACAAAACTTAGCCAATAGAATAATTAAGTCGCAAAGGTAAAATTCCTTTTCAAATGTTTGTTCAAATGTGTTCATATAGTGTAAAACCAAATATCACATCTTTGAAACTTCATTATACATGTATTTTTTTGTATTCTATTTTAGTTACTTTGAATTCACAACCCCCTGGCGCTGTTTTGTACTGATTTTGTACTTATTTTGATTATTGTTTCTCGTCTGTTTGTAAACGTTGAAATTTATAAATAAAGTAAAAAAAAAAAAAAAGGTGTGTGTGAAGTCTACATTAAAAGAAGCGATGATTACCGGACCTGCTCTAATATCTCCCGTTCATTATTTTATTAGATAAGTACACTGTATAGGCGAACCCAGGACACTCAGCAACATTAATAGTTATGTAATAAACTAAAATGGTGAGTTGAAATTAGAGAGTGCAGGTGTACCTAATAAAGTGGCCATCGTTGGTTGTATATTAGCCGCCGTATTTGTTAGTTTAATTAGCGAGCGTCAATGCCGCATGTTGTGTGTCCGCACTTCTTCACACACGATCAAGTTGTAAAGGGACACACAAGGTGACACCGGTGCGTATATGTTTGTGTACACAGTGCTGCTGCTTGTTGGAGCGCGTAGGTTGTGTTTTTATTTGTCCAAACTGATCAATTTAGTGCTAGTTTAACTCAGACAGATTGATACTACAAGTCCCAGAATGCACTGCGACAAACCGGTTAGCCTTCCTCGTGTTGCTAATTAACCTTTTGCGTTGTTTTTGGCTCGTGTGAGGCGACTTTAGTTGGTCATTTTCATGACACGACTAATGGCGGTGCATTGTGCCGATGTGGAAAAACGTATTGCTCCGTTTTTTGTTGTTTAAATTGGCTTGCGACGTTGCTAACTAGCGCTAGCTTACGTGGCTAGGGCTAGCCTTGTAGCCTCTAGGCCAGGGGTAGGGAACCTATGGCTCTAGAGCCAGTTGTGGCTCTTTTGATGACTGCATCTGGCTCTCAGATAAATCTTAGCTGACATTACTTAACACGTTAAGTCAGTGTTTTTCAACCTTTTTTGAGCCAAAACACATTTTTTTCATCGAAAAAATTCTGAGGCGCACCACCAGCAGAAAACATAAAAAAATTAAACTCCGTAGCCGATATCGACAAAAAAAAAAAAATTGTTCTCGCAATAGCTCTTGTCTCTATGTAGGTTTACTGTCAATCCGTAACTTATTTTGAGTTTTTTCGGTGTTCTCCTGTGTGACTTGCGCTCCTATTTTGGTGGCTTTTCCTCTTTTGTTGGTATTTTCCTGTAGCAGTTTCATGTCCTCCTTGAATAATATTCATCGCACCTGCTTTGTTTTTACAATCAAGACTATTTAAGTTGTGCGGACGCACTCCTTCTTTGTGTGGACATTGTTGATTGTCATGCCATGTATGGATGTACTTTGTGGACGCTGTCTGCTCCGCACACTGTAAGTCTTTGCTGTCCATCCATTTTCTACCGCTTATTCCCTTTCGGGGTCGCGGGGGGCGCTGGCGCCTATCTCAGCTACAATCGGGCGGAAGGCGGGGTACACCCTGGACAAGTCGCCAACTCATCGCAGGGCCAACACAGATAGACAGACAACATTCACACTCACAGTCACACACTAGGGCCAATTTAGTATTGCCAATCAACCTATCCCCAGCTGCATGTCTTTGGAAGTGGGAGGAAGCCGGAGTACCCGGAGGGAACCCACGCAATCACGGGGAGAACATGCAAACTCCACACAGAAAGATCCCGAGCCTGGATTTGAACCCAGGACTGCAGGACCTTCGTATTGTGAGGCAGACGCACTAACCCCTCTGCCACCGTGAAGTCGTCCAGCATTTTGTTTTTGTTTACTTTGCAGCCAGTTCAGTTTTAGTTTTGTTTTGTTTCAATGCCTTTTCTTAGCGGCACTCGCCTTTTGTTTATTTTTAGTTTAAGTGTTGGATACCTTTTTACCTACATGCTGCCTCCCGCATATTGTGATCACGACATACCATGTTCCCGACAACTACAAAAGCAATTAGCTACCTGCTGCCACCTACTGATATGGAAGAGTATTACACGGTTACTCTGCCGAGCTCTAGACAGCACAGACACTCAATAACAGCACATTTTTGAATTATAGTTACAGGTTTGCAAAAAATATTATCAACCCAATTAAGTGAAATTACATCATCTCTGTGCCGCGGCACAGTGGTTGAAAAACACAGCGATAAGTAATCAATAATTCCGCTGGTAATCACAGTGTTAAAAATAACGTTCAAAATATAAAACATTCTCATGCCTTTCAATCCATCCATCCGTTTTCTACCGTTCCTGTTCAAGAAGTCGCATTAATGGTAAGAACTATTTAATTTATTAGCTTCAGAATAACAATGTTATTAAAAAGAAGATAATTATTATATTCTTAAAATGTTGGTCTTACTTAAAAATGCACACATTTATTTGTATTCAGTGTTAAAAAATATTATATTGGCTTTCATGGCTCTCTCAGCCAAAAAAGGTTCCCAATCCCTGCTCTAGGCTAGCCGTGCATAGTATCTGTAGGCACCACATTAAACCAGGACATCAAATTATTAATTTTGATTTTAGATATAATACACTAATGTGTTTATAGGTGTTATTTGTGTGTGTTTCAAATTTTAGAGCATTATTAGTGTTACATTATGTTGGTGAAAAATTCAAAAATGCCTAATATTCCATAGACCTCGGCAAGCACATTCCTATGGTACTCATACAGTTGGGTTGGTTACTGAAAATCAGTAACTAGTTACTTTATCTCAAAAGTAACTCAGTCACTGACTCAGTTACTTACACCAAAAAGTAATGCGTTACTGTGAAAAGTAACTATTTAGTTAGTTCTTTTTTTAAGGCTTCCATTAATGCCCTTTTAGCCTTCATTTCAGTGCTGTTATTGTACTGGAGAATAATGCAATCTGTTGATAAACTTGACATGCATTTGCATCACTGAACTCTGCTAAGCAAAGTGGTCTACACACAACACACAAAGACAAAGATACTGTATGTTTCAAAGGGCCAATTTATTCCGGGCAAGAACAAATTGACAAAACTATTTGAAATAGCTGCAACATAACATACATAAGCAACAAACCGCATAACATGTCACAACAAAGCTGTAAACCTGGCTTCACCCAAGGAAGCACACACACATGACATGATTACCGTATTTCCTTGAATTGCCGCCGGGGCGCTAATTAATTCAAAACCTCTTCTCACTCCGGCACTTACCAAAGGCATGCGGTAAATTTAGGCCTGCGCTTAAAAATTTGAGTGTGATGTAAAGATACCATCATGAAAAGCACATTTAATAAAAAAAACATTATTATGGTCTTACCTTTACTTATAAATGAAGTCCATGCGCAGCTCCTTCTGATCAAAAGCATCAATAACTTGTTTATAGAAGTCTTCCTTATCTTTCTTCAGTTTTAAAAGTCTCTGTCTCGATGGAGATCTTCCTTTAATACCTCCTGGTTCGATTGAAAGTCCAGTTTAGAAAACTGTTTTATTTTAGATATGTAATCCTCCATGTTCAAAGTGCAAGCGAGAGGAAAAAAATAAACTTGCTTGTTGTCACTTCTTCTGCAGGAGAGTAGTCGCAAGAAGGATCACTAGCGCCCTCTACCACCAGGAGGCGGGAGTCATTTAATGACTCATATTTGACACACGCAGCTACGGTATATTAATAAAACATAGCTGCTTACTGTTCTTTTTAGCATATTCAATAGCTTGGACCTTAAATCCTACTGAATAGCTCTTCACCCTCTTCCCTTTATGCGATTTCAAATGATTGAAATCAGCCTCCTCCATTTTGAAAATGATGACAGGTGAAGTGTCACTCGTGACGTGGCGAGTTTGACCCAGTGGAAATTCTACACATGCGCTAATAAAAATAATATTTTGCAAAAAGAGTTTGACCCGGCGTTAATCCTGAGCCGGCGGTAATGCTAAGCATGCGCTAATTATTTTGCGAAACGAGTTTGATCCGGGAGTAATTCTAGACAGGCGCATACTATATACCCGGCGGCAATTCAAGGAAATACGGATATGTCATGTCACAATATACAGCACACATACTGCACATACTTTTTCTCTCTCTCAAGGAATTGTGAAATAAAATCATGTTTTCAGGAGATCAACACTGAAGCCCAAAACACTCCGCATTTCCCCAATTTTAGTTTAGATAAAAGGAGATATTGGCCTGGCCCACTAGGACCCCACTTTATGTTCGTGAACTTTATAGCCAGATGTGGCTCTTTTGATGACTGCATCTGGCTCTCGGATAAATCTGAGCTGACATTGCTTAACACGATAAATAATGAATAATTCCACTTGTAATCACAGTGTTAAAAATAATATTCAAAATATAAAACATTCTCATGCATTTTTAATTTCATCCATCCGTTTCTACCGCACCTGTTCAAGAAGTTGCGTTAATGGTAAGAAGTTATTTATTTATTATTGGTTAGTGTGGGGCTTGCCCTCCTGGGGGTTCTTCAGACCACCAAGCACCGACATGAGAGCCTGTTTCAGGGTTACAATATTGTTTAATTTTTCAATAAGTCCCTCAGTTGCTTTCTAGCAATTGTATTTTTCTTTTTCGTTTTCGCTCGCGCTCTGGCTCCAGCCCCAACCCCGTCTCTCCTCCTGGCTGCTGCTTATAACAGAGTGACAGGTGATTAGATAACAAGGCCCAGGTGGGCCGTCTACGCACCTGTCGCTGATTTAGAGGCCGGTCCTGGCACGCCCCAGTTCTTTGCAGGTCCACAGGCCACGCCCCCTCCACAGTTAGCTTCAGAATAACAATGTTATTACAAAGAATAAGAGACCTATTGTACTCTAGAAATGTTGGTCTTACTTAAAAATGCACGCGTTTAGTTGTGTTCAGTGTTAAAAAGAATATTATATGGCTCTTACGGAAATACATTTTAAAATATTTGGCTTTTTGGCTCTCTCAGCCAAAAAGGTACCCGACCCCTGGTCTATACATTTAGAGCAGTGGTCCCCAACCACCGGGCCGCGGCCCGGTACCGGGCCCGATTGGTACCGGGCCGCAGAAGAATTTTTTAATTCATTTTTATAAAAAAAAATATATATATATATATATATATATATATATATATATTTTATTTTAATTTTTAATTTTTTATTAAATCAACATAAAAAACACAATATACACTTACAATTAGTGCACCAACCACAAAAACCTCCCTTTTTCATGACAAAAACCTCCCTTTTTCATGACAAAGGAAAAAATAAATAAAAAGACACCCCCCCCCCCCGGGCGGCGGGACGAATTATTAAGCGTTGACCGGTCTGCGGATACAAAAAGGTTGGGGACCACTGATTTAGAGTGATGTGATGATTAAACACTTTAAAAGTCTAGAATGAAAGAGTATATTGGAGAATTGACAGAGTTTGGAGTGTCTTTAGATTGCTTTCCATGTTTATGTACTCACTCTCCACTGTGTCCAGGTACTTGTAATTTTTTTTCCCTGCCATTTGACGCCGGCTATCATGCTAATTAGCTGCCTGAAAGCGGGTGACTCCACTGTAGAATTCTAGCACATACTCTGCAATGGCTCTATCAATATTGTCCTGGCTAGCAGTCCCTCCGTTAAAATCCAGTCGCTGTTGCTGAGGTGGTGAAGTGTGTCTCTCTTTACTAGCTTCGTTGAAGCATGTTGCTTTTGTAGGGTGATTAGCAGATTTGAATTGCTGTTTTGGGCTGTAGATGGGATATTTGATCCATGATACAGCTTACATTTAACTAAAATGTTATTTTCTTTGTGCTCGACAAAAGAAAAGAGGTGAGAATATCTATCTCCATGTTAAGAAACTCGAATTTGGCTCTGCCATGATGTCTTGTTAGTAAACACAGACGCTCCCCCTCCCAGTACACACACACACACACACACACGCACACACACACACACACACACACACACACACACAGCGCGCTTTGTTGTGATTGTCCAAATATCAAGGGAGATACACATATTTGAAGTTAAAGGCCTACTGAAATGAGATTGTCTTATTTAAACGGGGATAGCAGGTCCATTTTATGCGTCATACTTGATAATTTCGCGATATTGCCATATCTTTGCTGAAAGGATTTAGTGGAGAACATCCACGATAAAGTTCGCAACTGTCGGTACTAAGAGAAATGCCCTGCCTCTACCGGGAGTCGCAGACGATGACGTCACTAGTGTGAGGGGTCCTCACATATTCACATTGATTTTAATGGGAGCCTCCAACAAAAAGTGCTATTCGGACCGAGAAAACGACAATTTCCCAATTAATTTGAGCGAGGATGAAAGATTCGTGTTTGAGGATATTGATAGCGGCGGACTAGAAAAAAAAAAAAGAGTTTAAAAAAAAAAAAACGCGATTGCATTGGGACGGATTCCAATGTTTTTAAACACATTTACTAGCATAATTCTGGGAAATCCCTTATCCTTCTATTGTGTTGCTAGTGTTTTACTGAGTTTAATATTACCTGATAGTCGGAGGAGTGTGTCCACGGGTGTCTTGACGCCAATGTCTCGGGGAGGTCGACAGCAGCTATGGACGACCCAAGCTCAGCTTTTCTCCGGTAAGAAGCGACTTTTTAACCACAATTTTCTCACCAAAACCTGCTGGTTGACATTTGGTCTGGATTCATGTTCGCTTGACCGCGCTCTGATCCATAGTTCATTTTTACCTCCGGGAATTTTAAACAAGGAATCGCCGTGTGTTTGTGTGGCTAAAGGCTAAAGCTTCCCAACTCCATCTTTCTACTGGGACTTCTCCAATATAAATTTTTCAAATTGCAAAAGATTCAGCAACACAGATCTCCAAAATACTGTGTAATTATGCTGTTAAAGCAGACGACATTACGCTGTGTGTGTGTGCAGCGCTCATACTTCCTAAAAACGCGTGACGTCTTGCGTACACGTCATCATTACACGACGTTTCCAAGACGAAACTCCCGGGAATTTTAAAATTGTAATTTAGTAAACTAAAAAGGCCGTATTGGCATGTGTTGCAATGTTAATATTTCATCATTGATATATAAACTATCAGACTGCGTGGTGGGTAGTAGTGGCTTTCAGTAGGCCTTTAAAAACAGTCTTTCTGTTTTTGTCCTAAATTATCTGTTAAGAGACGAGAGTATAGGCATCAAACTCAAGGCTGGGGCCCAAATCTGGCCCGCCGTGTCATTTTAAGTGGCCCGCGACTACCTAAAATTAATGTGCACCAATATAATACTCAAATTTTATTACTAAATGCATTAAAGGCCTACTGAAATGAGATTTTCTTACTCAAACGGGGATAACAGGTCCATTCTATGTGTCTTACCTAATAATTTTGCGATATTGCCATATTTTTGCCTGTACCGGAAGTAGCAGACAATGTGCGCGTCACGTCACGGGTTGTGGAGCTCCTCACATCCTCACATTGGTTACAATCATGGCCACCAGCAGCGAGAGCGATTCGGACCGAGAAAACGACGATTTCCCCATTAATTTGAGCGAGGATGAAACATTTGTGGATGAGGAACGTGAGAGTGAAGGACTAGAAAAAAAAAGAGTGCAGTGGGAGCAATTCAGATGTTATTAGACACATTTATTAAGATCATTTTGTAAAATCCCTTATCTGCTTATTGTGTTACTAGTGTTTTAGTGAGATTATATAGTCGTACCTGAAAGTTGGAGGGGTGTGGCCACGGGTGTGGTGACCGTCAGTGTCTCTGAGGGAAGCCACAGAGGAGGCAAGCGAATCGCAGCTGCCTCTTTGACAGCTGCAGGAGGAACGACACAAGCTCCGCTCATGTCTACGGTAAGAACCGACTTATTACCACAATTTTCTCACCGAAACCTGCCGGTTGACATGTGGTAGAAACCATGTTTGCTTGACTGCTCTGTTCCATAGTAAAGCTTCACCTTCGGGAATGTAAACAAAGAAACACCAGCTGTGTTTGTATTGCTAAAGGCAGCTGCAATACACCGCTTCCCACCTACATCTTTCTTCTTTGACGTCTCCATTATTAATTGAACAAATTGCAAAAGATTCAGCAACACAGACGTCCAGAATACTGTGTAGTTATGCGATTAAAGCAGACGATTTATAGCCGTGATCTGTACTGGAAAAAAATGTCCGCTACAACCCGTGAATTCGCACGCACGCGTCATCATACGCGTCATCATTCCGCAACGTTTTCAACAGGATACTTCGCGGGAAATTTAAAATTGCAATTTAATAAACTACACCGGTCGTATTGGCATGTGTTGCAATGTTAAGATTTCATCATTGATGTAAAAACTATCTGACTGCGTGGTCGGTAGTAGTGGGTTTCAGTAGGCCTTTAATACTTTCTATTTAAACAAAAAAAAAAATGAATGTATCGTTAAATTGCATACCTTCAAACTTCCGTATCTGACCATGCAAGCGATATGATACATATAATCTGTATATACTGCACAGTCGTCCCTCTCCACATTGCGCGGCAAATATTGCGGCTTTACCAGATCGCAGATTTTTATTTATTTATTAAAAAACAATTTTAAAGCATGTTCTAAAATTTATTTTCCTAAAATAAGCATTTCCAAACGTAAAAATGGGACATAAACACAAACAAAAAATGTCAATATTACAGTAGGAAAACAAACCAATCGGAACACGTTCTTTCGTGGCCACTGATTGGCTCAGCCACAGGCAGCAATTGGATTAAAAGGGTGTAAAGGTGACTGGGGGATGTTATTTAATGTCTAGTGCAGTGTTTTTCAACCATTTTTGACGGAAGGCACATTTTTTTTCATTCAAAAATCCGGAGGCACACCAGCAGCAGAAAACGTTAAAAAATGAAACTCCTTATTTTGAGTTTGTTGGTGATTTCCTGTGTGTTGTCCTTTAGTTCTTGTCTTGTGCTGTTATTTTGGTGGCCCTTCCTGTTTTGTTGGTGTTTTTCTGTTGCAGTTTCATGTCTTCCTTTGAGCGCTATTCCGCGCACTAGCTTTGTGTCAGAAAGCAAGGCTGTTTACGTTGTAGCTATCCTTCTTTGTGTGAACATTGTTGATTGTCATGTCATGGACGGATGTGCTTTGTGGACGCTGTAAGTTTTTGCTGTCATCCAGCATTCTGTTTACTTTGTAGCCAGTTCAGTTTTACTTTACTGCAGAGCAACGTTCCCTCTAAGGTACGCGCCTGCGCAATTGCGCACTGCTCACGCGTCCTCTGCGCACGGCAAATCTAGGCCGCACACAAAATCGAATAAAAAGATTTGCGCATAACTGTGTGCACGTCTGCCGTTGCTCACATGTGCGCCACTGAATGCTCAAGGAGTTTTGGCGTTTGCTCACACATAAAAAATTGGAGGGAAAATTGCTACAAAGTATAAATATTGATTTGCAAAAAATATTTTTCGGACCAATTAGGTGAAGTTGCATAATTTCCCACGGCACACCAGACAATACACAGTGGTTGAAAAACACTGGTCTAGAGGACTCTCATAATGTTAAAAAACACTAAATAACACTGACACAGAGGCTGAAAAGTTGCGTTATTGTTTGTTCTATTGTCAGGCTTTCCCCTGACAGTTTGTCTATGTTTTAGTTTTCCTGTGCATTTGTCTGTTTCCTCTGTGTTTAGTATTTCCTGTCCTTAGTTCCTGTCTAGTGCTCTTATTTTGGTTCAGCTTCCTGTTGGTCTCCCTGTGTCCTGTCTTCACTCAGCTGCGGCTGATTGGCATCTGGTCACACCTGATGTCAATCAGCCAGCTCCTATTTCACCTGCTCTGTTCCTCCAGTCAGTGCTGGATCATTGTATTGTATTGCATTGTCGTTGCCACATGTCACTCTTGTCGTGCTACCTGTTGTGTCATTTTGTTACAGCCCCTACCTGTCATGCTACACTTTGTCCTGGTCGTCGTAGCGGTAAGCTGTTTTTGTTAGCATTAGTTATTTTCAGTTTTTCTGTTTGCTATCCACTAGCTTCCATGCTAAAGTTCCTTTTTGTTTTTCTAGCTCCCAATGCTAGCTCCCTTAGTTGGTTATTCCGCCCACGTGCGTGGTTTTTGTTTGTTCTTGTTTAGTTTTAATTAAATCTTGTCTTCTTATCTAATGCCTGCCTCTATCTCTGCATCATGTGGTTCAACAACAAATAACCCTGACATTCTATGTCGCCATCTTTTGGACGATTTCGTCCACTGCAGGTGCCGCGGGTGGAAGGTCTACAGTATTTCCTTCTGTTTCGTGCCTTGAACCGGAAGTACAACTGCCGTTCTGTCTCCTAGCCGTTATTTGCTTCACATCTCGTACGGATTCGTCATTCATCACTCCAAGCAACATTTGTATATTTTACAGTATAACTAAAACAATTCATACTTACTAAACTGTCACGTTGGATAGTAGTGTTATCCTACATTCTTGAGCGTGTTATTGTAATGAAATCAAGCTAGCGTCGTTAGCATTAGCTTATATGCTAACACATTTACAAGTTAGTATTATGAACTTTAGAGGCTTCATGGTGGCAGAGGGGTTAGTGCGTCTGCCTCACAATACGAAGGTCCTGCAGTCCTGGGTTCAAATCCAGGCTCGAGATCTTTCTGTGTGGAGTTTGCATGTTCTCCCCGTGAATGCGTGGGTTCCCTCCGGGTACTCCGGCTTCCTCCCACTTCCAAGGACATGCACCTGGGGATAGGTTGATTGGCAACACTAAATTGGCCCTAGTGTGTGAATGTGAGTGTGAATGTTGTCTGTCTATCTGTGTTGGCCCTGCGATGAGGTGGCGACTTGTCCAGGGTGTACCCCGCCTTCCGCCCGATTGTAGCTGAGATAGGCGCCAGCGCCTCCTGCGACCCCGAAAGGGAATAAGCGGTAGAGAATGGATGGATGGATGGATATTATGAACTTTAAATGTTTTTTTTGTATTGTTTTAGACATATCCATAGGATCTAAATGATCACAGTTATTAAACCTCTTAAGTTCAAACATTTTTATGTGCTGTGTGCTGCCTCTTCATCACACAGTGATGATCGAATCAAATGACGTTGACGCTGCACAACAGTGTAATTGATGTTTACTCGGCGCTGATAAAACCTCGTTATCTCACTTTGATATTTTCACCGCGTAATGTGAGACACTCCCCCCCCCCCCCCACACACACACACACCTCCAACTCCTCCACTCAGTTATGTATCCTTACAGGAAAATGGCGGTAAAAGCCCTCTTCTTTCTCCCGCCCTGGCGTCCATTAGGCAATCAGGTATGGACGGGAGGGTGTGGGGGGGATTGGCGTGAGACAAATTGCGTTTAGGACCTTTCGAGATGTGCATGCAATATTGTTGCTGTTCTCTTCTATTGTAAGGGGTCAGAGGTCACTCCTGCAATATCATTAATATTCACGACAACATCCACAGTACTAGTACTACTACTACTCATTAGGGTTGCGCAATAGAGACAAAAAATATGAATTTGGCCAACCATAAAGCTTTTATATACTGTACATATGGTGGTAATGCATGTTGATGACACATTCTAGCTGTGTGCTGCAACGAATGCCACATTCTTTTTAGTGGCTAACGTCCCTCCACAGTGCAAAGCCACTTCTAAATCAGCAATGGACGAGAGGAAACATTTTCAACCTTCAAGTGATTTTCAATAAAAGTAATGATACCAACTTTTTACCAGTAGATTTACCTGCTGCTTTTGCTGTTTTTGTAAACATAAAATACATTTCACCTTTTTTGGAATCGTGTACATCATTCACAATCCTTATGTTGAGTTAAAGTTAAAGTACCCATGATTGTCACAAACACACACACACACACACACACACACACACACACACACACACACGCACACACACTAAGTGTGGCAAAATTATTCTCTGCATTTGACCCATCAACCTTGATCACCCCCTGGGAGGTGAGGGGAGCAGTGAGCAGCAGCGGTGGCCGCGCTCAGGAATACTTTTTGGTGATTTAACCCCCAATTCCAACCCTTGATGCTGAATGTCTAACAGGGAGGTATTGGGTCCCATTTTTATAGTCTTTGGTATGACTCGGCCGGGGTTTGAACTCACGACCTACCGATCTTAAGACTAAAACGCATGTTTTTTTTTAATTATGCATTCTAAACCGTAAATAAATGCTAGCAAAAGTTAGCTAACAATGGAGCTAATAGGACTCCTTCTAAGCGCTCTAAAAATTCCTTTGTTTTATATACATGCTCTGTGTATATGTACTGTAATAACTGGCACATTCCCAATAACATGTCATATTTACAAGATTTACCAGACACATCACAACGGTTACTATTTCCTTCAACAACAATACCAACCATAGCAGACTTCATGAGAGACAACAAGGACTACTTTTGGTCAACTGATGATCCAGAAACTTCTATTTTTGAACCTGAATTTAAGTAGGATGACACGTTTTAGAAGCTGAGTGCTAAACAGATCCGACTTTAGTGAAACACTAGTAGCAGTATTGGTAAGTGCTCAACAAGAATGACAAATTTTGAACATAAAACGATCACTTACTGTACAATGTCTGCTCTCATTGGGATGTTGTCGTTTAGATGAAAATGAAGTTGACCAACTTGTCTGTCTATAGCCACAACTTTCGACTAGCCCAGTGTTTTTCAACCCTTTTTTTGAGCCAAGTCACATTATTTGCGTTGAAAAAATCCGGAGGACCATCACCAGCAGAAATCATTAAAAAACGAAACTCCGTTGACAGTAAAACGTTGTTGTCGCATTTGTTGGATATGACTTTAAAGCATAATCTACCATGCATCACTATAGGTCTTGTCTCAAAGTAGGTGTACTGTCACCACCTGTCACATCACCCCCTGACTTATTTGGAGTTATTTTGCTGTTTTTTCCTGTATGTAGTTTTTTAGTTCTTGTCTTGCGCTCCTATTTTAGTGGCTTTTTATCTTTTTTGGTATTTTCCTGTAGCAGTTTCATGTCTTCCTTTTTGAGGGATATTTCCCGCATCTACTTAGTTATAGCAATCAAGAATATTTCAGTTGTTTTTATCCTTGTTTGTAGGGACATTGTTGATTGTCATGTCATGTTTGTGTGTACATTGTGGATGCCATCTTTGCTCCACAGTAAGTCTTTGCTGTTGTCCAGAATTCTGTTTTTGTTTACTTTGTAGCCAGTTCAGTTTTATTTTCGTTCCACATAGCCTTCCCTAAGCTTCAATGCCTTTTCTTAGGGGCACTCACCTTTTGTTTATTTTTGGTTTAAGCATTAGACACCTTTTTACCTGCTCACTGTCTCCCGCTGTTTCCGACATCTACAAAGCAATTAGCTACCTGCTGCCACCTACTGATGTGGAAGGGTATTACACGGTTACTCTGCCAAGCTCTAGACCAGGGGTCAACAACGTGGTGCCTGAGGGTAGCCTGTAAGGACCAGATGAGTCGCCCGCTGGCCTGTTCTAAAAATAGCTCAAATAGCAGCACTTACCAGTGAGCTGCCTCTATTTTTTTTATTTCATTTATTTACTAGCAAGCTAGTCTCTCTTTGCTTGACATTTTTAATTCTAAGAGAGACAAAACTCAAATAGAATTTGAAAATCCAAGAAAATATTTTAAAGACTTGGTCTTCACTTGTTTGAATAAATTCTTTTTTTTTTTTTTTACTTTGCTTCTTATAACTTTCAGAAAGACAATTTTAGAGAAAAAATACAACCTTAAAATGATTTTAGGATTTTCAAACACATATACCTTTTTACCCTTTAAATTCCTTCCTCTTTTTTCCTGACAATTTAAATCAATGTTCAAGTAAATTTATTTTTTTTATTGTAAAGAATAATAAATACATTTTAATTTAATTTTAGCTTCTGTTTTTTCATCGAAGAATATTTGTGAAATATTTCTTCAAACTTATTATGATTAAAATTCAAAAAATATATTTTGGCAAATCTAGAAAATCTGTAGAATCAAATTTAAATCTTATTTCAAATTCTTTTGAATTTCTAAAAAAAAAAAAAATTCTGGAAAATCTAAAATAAATAATGATTTGTCTTTGTTAGAAATATAGCTTGGTCCAATTTGTTATATATTCTAACAAACTGCAGATTGGATTTTAACCTATTTAAAACATGTCATCAAAATTTCAAAATTAATCTTAATCAGGAAAAATTACTAGTGATGTTCCATAAATTCTTTTTTTAATTTTTTCAAAAAGATTTGAATTAGCTGATTTTCCTCTTCATTTTTTTCGGTTGAATTTTTAATTTTAAAAAGTCGAAATTGAAGATAAACTATGTTTCAAAATGTTATTTTAATTTTTTTCTTGTTTTCTCCTCTTTTAAACCATTAAATTAAGTGTTTTTCTCATCATTTATTCCCTACAAAAAAGCTTCCGTAAAAGGAAAAAAAATGTACGACGGAATGACGGACAAAAATACCAATTTTTTTATATATATAGATTTATTTGTTAAAGGTAAATTAAGCAAATTGGCTATTTTTGGCAATTTATTTAAGTGTGTATCAAACTGGTACCCTTTCGCATTAATCAGTACCCAAGAAGTAGCTCTTGGTTTCAAAAAGGTTGGTGACCCCTGATCTAGACAGTACAGACACTCAACAACCGCACATCATTTGCAGACTATAATTACTGGTTTGCAAAAATATTTTTAACCCACTAGTGTATCTCACGGTACACTAGTGTGCCGCGGCTCAGTGGTTGAAAAACACTGGACTATCCAAGCGAGAGGCATGATTTATAATCTGGAATTAACTCTTGCCAACTCAAAAGCGATGTCAATATAGCAGCATAAGATAGTTAGCAGTGTGATCATGGCACCACTAAAAAAATGGCCTGTCTGCGTTAGCACTTATAATAACAATATTGCTATTACATGGTTGATATTCAGGTCACGAGATGTAAATGGGGTATTGTTGGTAGTTTTTGGATGTTTTTAGAGGGTTTTATAGGCGAAATTGAATACTCCAAGCAGCTACGCTGTTAGCCACCTCTGACTTGCCATATTTTACAACTTAGAATACATGAAAAAAAAAAAAAGTATTGTCTTAAATACGGAATGTGAATGATGGGCAAAATTCCCCCCCAAAAGTGCAGTTTCCCTTTTAAGAAACACAAAAATAAATCCTAATAAATTGTGGTAATCAGTAAGAGTTTTATTTTTAGGTCAAGCGTCGTGAAATTATCATGAATTCAATCAATTCAGAGGAAAAAAATCATTAATATATGGTGATTATACCATTTTTCTAGGAGTTGAAGGTCCCGATTTTAGACCGTATTGCCCATCCCTAAGTCTAATAAGAAAAACGTCCTGGTCAGCATATTTTGGCAAAGTGAATGATGCCGACTGGCAGACTGGCGCGTCCCGCCTGCGCTTCCTGTTGCGTACGCGCACGCTTCCATTCATGTATTGATGAACATAGTCACGTATTGATCGGAGAAAGCAGACTCGTCGTCTCAGCGGGAATTCCCACACCACTTAACGCTCCTTACTGGTTGATAGGGTGCACTGCAATTAACCGACTTAGACCTTGCACTTTTGCACACGTCAAAACTTAAACACTACGCTTGTTTGCCTTTTCCGAGGAATGTTCCGGCATGGAGAACGTGGGTTTGTTGATATTTTGTTTTCCAGTTTGTGTTGACCCATGACTCAGACAGGAACCAACCAATGAGAGTTCTGCAATATTGCAATTACTGTGGATTTGAATTCATACTTTTAATAATCAACTATAAGTAATTTACTGCATGAAAGTAAACTACCCAGTTTTTTTAAACTCTTATTCCTTATATTGAAATATTTAAAGATATGGATGGGATTGTTTTCAACTTATTTTAGTGGATCTCCACATATTGGCGATTTAGAATTTAAAGGCCTACTGAAACCCACTACTACCGATTTATATATCAATGATGAAATATTAACATTGCAACACATGCCAATACGGCCGGTTTAGTTTACTAGATTGCAATTTAAAAATTTCGTGCAGAAGTATCATGCTAAAACGTCGTGGTATGATGACGCGTGCGCGTGACGTCACGCATTGTAGAGGACATTTTGGTCCAGCACCGTTCACAGCTATAAGTCGTCTCTTTTCATCGCATAATTCCACAGTATTATGGACATTTGTGTTGCTAAATATTTTGCAATTTGTTCAGTTAATAATGGAGACGTCAAAGAAGAAAGATGTAGGTGGGAAGCGCTGTATTGCGGCCGCCTTTAGCAACACAAACACAGCCGGTGTTTCCTTGTTTACATTCCTGATAGATGACGGTGAAGCTTTACTATGGAACAGGGGGCGGTTTAGCTCGGTTGGTAGAGTGGCTGTGCCAGCAACTTGAGGGTTGCAGGTTCGATTCCCGCTTCTGCCAACCTAGTCACTGCCGTTGTGTCCTTGGGCAAGACACTTTACCCACCTGCTCCCAGTGCCACCCACACTGGTTTGAATGTAACTTAGATATTGGGTTTCACTATTTAAAGTGCTTTGAGTCACTAGAGAAAGAGCGCTATATAAATATAATTCACTTCACTTCACAACAGAGCGGTCAAGCGAACATAGTTCCCTACTACATGTCAACCGGCAGGTTTCGGTGGTAATAAGTCGGCTTTTACGTAGACATGAGCGGAGAGCTTGCGTCGTTCCTCCTGCACCTGTCAAAGAGGCAGCTTGCCTCCTCCCATTGGCCGCCCCCGACCGTCGTATGCTTCTACCGTGGAGGAGGGGAAAAAAAAATAAAATCTCAGCCTGGCCCCCCCTGCTGCCTTCGCCTCGTCGAGAAACGTGGGTTCCCAAAGAGACACTGGCGGTCACCACACCTGTGGCCACACCCCTCCGACTTTCAGGTTGTACAGGTACGACCATATAATCGCACTAAAACACTAGTAACACAATAAGCAGATAAGGGATTTTCCAGAATTATCCTAGTAAATTTGTCTAATAACATCTGAATCGCTCTGCCGTTTAGTTTTTTTTTTGTTTTTGTTTTTCTAGTCCTTCACTCTCACTTTCCTCATCCACAAATCTTTCATCCTCGCTCAAATTAATGGGGAAATCGTCGCTTTCTCGGTCCGAATCACTCTCGCTACTGGTGGCCATGATTGTAAACAATGTTATGATGTGAGGAGCTCCACAACCCGTGACGTCACGCGCACATGGTCTGCTACTTCCGGTACAGGCAAGGCTTCTTTACTAGCGACCAAAAGTTGCGAACTTTATCGTGGATGTTCTCTACAAAATCCTTTCAGCAAAAATATGACAATATCGCGAAATGATCAAGTATGACACATAGAATGGACCTGCTATCCCCGTTTAAATAAGAAAATCTCATTTCAGTAGGCCTTTAAAGCAAGCTACAACAGACTGAACAACAACACATAACTTTAACTACTTTAACTTTAACAAACAAGCCCCACATCAGACCCTAAAGAAAGTGCAATATGAAGTATAAATGATAAAACATTGAATATTAAGAGTATGTGAAAGTCCGACTCCTACTTTGTTTACTTCCTTGATGACCTCTTGGATGTTTGGTCATCAATCAGAAATATCAGCTACAATGCGCCAAACGTGGACAAGTGTGGAGAGGGCGTTTTTCATTTTTCCCATCATGCACTTTAATGGATTTATATGTGTAATTTCAAATTATACATACATATTTCATAATTATGTATTTACACACGGTAGCTTGAGGCACAACCGTATGTCTACTTCATTTGTTGGTTATAGTTAATTTAAACCATGAGTGTGGAAAGCTGTTTGTCTTGGGCCATATATATTGATACTGTGCTCAAAATTCTTTCAAATGAAATTTGTGGTCATTGATCGTCAATTCTTTAATGGACCTCAAGAGGGCAGCAGTTACACTATAAAGCAGACATGGGCAAGGAAAGACCTGTGACCCGTAAAGCTTTTCAATCTGGCCCGCCGGACATTCCCAAATATTTTTTTTACATCTTTAAGATGGAAAGTGTAGCTGCTATTATGATGTGCAGTGATGTTTTCAAATGGCCGTAAGTCTTGAACTATACAAAGTATTTCAATGGTTGGAATTTGCACTTATGCTTGATTTACTCGTTCATATGGTAATCCAATTAGTTACTATGGTAGTTCAGACGGGGCACCAAGCAGTGTGTGCAGAGTACGTTTCCACAGAGTATTTCCAGAACGGCCAGCCTGAATTGCGAGTGTCGAAGGAGATTTTTACTACAAAGTTCTAAAGCTTAGTGATATATCAGATTGTAGGTGGGGTTTTTTTTCCCCTTTGCATTCATATTTCGCTGTTTGTTTCATTTTTGTTGCGTTTCGCTTGATTGTAAAATATGTCGATGGAGAGGGGGTGCGACGTTCATATTTTGTCAATTTTCAGTGTTTTATCGTTCATAGTTAATATTGTAAATCCTACATTCTTTATTTTCATGTACATTTTTGGTGTCTCATTCAGATTAAAATTAAAAATTCCATTCCCTTTTTTATGGCGGTCTGTCATAACGTTTTTAGCGTTCAATCAGACATTATTGTGAGGTTTTGTATTAGTGTTCCTAAAAATGGATATACAAGCCCCCCAGACACATTTTTTTCTCAAAATTTGGACCCCAGAGTCTAAATAGTTGCAGACGCCTGCTGTGAATCAACCCACAGGGGACTAAATTCAGGTAAAAACACAACGCGGGGCAATTTTCTTGTTAGACTTGTGATGTCTCACAGGCCATAGTTATAATAATAATAATAATAATAGATTTTATTTGAAAAAGCTACAGTTTATTAAAAAAAAAAAATAATAATACAAATATAATAAAAATAAATAAAATATAAAAACTAGAACAGCCTAATAGCTAGAACTAGTATGCATATATCTATAAAAAGGCTTTTTTTTTTTTTAAAGAAGGGTTTTTAAGTTTTTTAAAAAAACATCCACAGTCTGAGGTGCCCTCAGGTGGTCAGGGAGAGCGTTCCACAGACTTGGAGCAGAAAGCCCGATCTCCAATAGTTCATAGTTTGGACATTCCTGGTTTCAAATGAAGAGTTTGAGGTCTGAGGAACAATTTTCTGTACGCCATTTAACATCTTGGATTTGCTACCGTCATTGAGACTGTAGTGGAAAATTTCTGTCCTAGGGTTACCTCTAAACTAAATCCATTAGGAGGGACACGACATAAGAGGTCAAGTCACCCTGAACATTGGACAGTTATATAAGTTGTTATGCTACAAATCAGGCCATCATGGAGGATATAAATAAGAAGAGAAGGCCGAGCCTGATGTGCGCTCTTATTAATTCCTTTCTTGAGGGTTCACCATCTTTCGTCTCAGGAGAGATTGTCTGTGTAAACATATCGATTCAATCCAACTTTGTATTATCTGATTATGAGTAAATAAAACTGTTGTAACAAACTCTCTATTGTTCCTGTTTAAGATTCGGCATTTCTACTGCATAAAATTGGTGTACAGGCCTCCACATAAAATTGGCATCACGAACAGGATGAGGCCCCGGGTTAAATCCCTGACATTTCTACTACAAGACTCAGAAAATGTTATCAAAAAACAAAATACAACAACTGCAAAGTGGTGTGTGCTGCGATCAGGTGCCGTTTCTACAGAGTTTGGTGAATAAATGCCTGTCAGAAGTTATTTCATGTCAATTTTGTCCCGTTAAAACCTCATTTGATCCACCTTTTTGTAGAAGTTCACGCTGCTAATTTTGGTCAGCCTGTCAACGAGCTGGTCCATTGTCCAGCATGTATTTGCTGGTTTTGTCTGCAGCTTTTATCAGTGAAGGCCACAGCTTCATGGCTCGTGTCCCAATGAAAAGAATAAACAATCACATCAACCTTGTCCCCCGCGCCGCAAACTTGTCATCCGGTCGCTGACAGCCGCACTGCAACAGCCATCCAACAAAAACTTTCCACTGGCCGAGTGCGAACGTAAATGCTCTTACACCGAAGTTCATGCATCATTGTCGGGGAGAGGAGAGACCTCGTGTCTGCTTGACATGAGTTGAAAAAAGAAAGGATGCTGCTTGCACTAAGCGGGACGATCATGTGGTTATTGCTGCAAAATCCTGCACAAATTGATGTGAGCACTGAAATGAAGCTCTCAGCCGCTGTCTCGGTGTTTACGTTACCACGAGAGCGCCACAAAGCTGACGAGCGCTAATCGACCATAATTTATGCCGTGTTTTCTTATGGCGTCGTCCTCAACCTCAAGTGGCCATTACTTACTTCTGCTGGACGGAGGCGCTGCGACCCACTGGAACAAACTTTGAACACCAGTTGTTTATTGTTGTCCTGCTTGTGTTCCAGTTTTCTGCTGGTGTTCAGCTGCTTGCTGCTGTCCGTCTTCTCCACCATCCCGGAACACGTGGGGGTCGCCAACCAAGGCCTCTTCATCCTGGTAAACACACACACAAATGGGCCACATACGGCCTGCCCAAGCTTATTTGGCCCGCCGAACATTGCCCGAAAAGGCTTGAGGAAACCATCAAAAATAGGCTTGATCATGCATGCAGTATTCCCGCCACCCCGCAGAGGGCAACAGCGAGGCATATCTGTCACAGTCGGGTGAGTAAAAGAAGACTACTAATTCATCCTTGAAAAAGAAAAGCTACGGACATTGCGTGTCATGTTTAAAGCTTAAAGTAAAACATTACCAGCAAATTTACAAAAAATGTTTGTCATCACTTCTGAGAATACAGAGCATAGAAGAAAAGGTAATTTCAAACATCAGTATTCAAGGACAACTTTAAAACAAATGTGTACATCAGTGGTGGGGGTTAAAGGCCTACTGAAATGAGATTTTCTTATTTAAACGGGGATAGCAGTTCCATTCTGTGTCATACTTGATCATTTCGCGATATTGCCATAATTATGCTGAAAGTATTTAGTAGAGAACATCGACGGTAAAGTTTGCAACTTTTGGTCGCTAATAAAATAGCCTGTACCGGAAGTAGCAGACGATGTGCGCGTGACGTCACTGGTTGTAGAGCTCCTCACATCCTCACATTGTTTACAATCATGGCCACCAGCAGCTAGAGCGATTCGGACCGAGAAAGTGACAATTTCCCCATTAATTTGAGCGAGGATGAAACATTTGTGGATGAGGATAGTGAGAGTGAAGGACTACAAAAAAAAAAAATAAAAAAAAAAAAGGCAAGAGCAGTGGGAGCGATTCAGATGTTATTAGACACATTTACTAGGATAATTCTGGAAAATCCCTTATCTGCTTATTGTGTTACTAGTGTTTTAGTGAGATTATATGGTACCTGAAAGTTGGAGGGGTGTGGTGACCGCCAGTGTCTCTGAAGGAAGCCACGCAGCTGCAGGTGGACGCAAGCTCCGCTCATGTCTATGGTAATAGCCGACTTAGTACCACAATTTTCTCACCGAAACCTGCCGGTTGACATGTGGTCGGGAACCATGTTCGCTTGACATTTCTGTTCCATAGTACGGCTTCACCTTCGGGAATGTAAACAAGGAAACATCGGCTGTGTTTGTGTTGCTGAAGGCAGCCGCAATACACCGCTTCCCACCTACATCTTTCTTCTTTGACGTCTCCATTATTAATTGAACAAATTGCAAAAGATTCAGCAACACAGATGTCCAGAATACTGTGTAATTATGCGATTAAAGCAGACGACTTATAGCTTGGATCGGGCTGGAAAAAATGTCCGCTACCACCGGTGACTTCAAACGCACGCGTCATCATACCGCGACATTTTAAACAGGATACTTCGCGGGAAATTTAAAATTGCAATTTAGTAAACTAAGCCGGCCGTATTGGCATGTGTTGCAATGTTAATATTTCATCATTGATATATAAACTATCAGACTGCGTGGTCGCTAGTAGTGGCTTTCAGTAAGCCTTTAAACTGTGACATTCTCTTCACAATGAGATAAAATATATTCCAATTGAAAAAAATATATAAAGATAGAACAAAAGATCATATGGACAGCCATAAGTGTTTACATTTAGCTTTTTATTTATTATTTTACTTTTTTTTGTCTGGTTTTGTATTTGTTTTGTATCATTCCGTGAGGTGTATATTATTATTTTTTTATTTGTTCAGTTTACACTTCATGAAGTTTTGCACTTGTTGTGTTTTTCTTGTGTGTTTTTGTTTGTTTTCATTACATTTGGATGTATTTGTTGGTTTACAAACCCCGTTTCCATATGAGTTGGGAAATTGTGTTAGATGTAAATATAAACGGAATACAATGATTTGCAAATCATTTTCAACCCATATTCAGTTGAATATGCTACAAAGACAACATATTTGAAGTTCTAACTCATAAACTTTTTTTTTTGCAAATCATTAACTTTAGAATTTGATGCCAGCAACACATGACAAATAAGTTGGGAAAGGTGGCAATAAATACTGATAAAGTTGAGAAATACTCATCAAACACTTACTTGGAACATCCCACAGGTGTGCAAGCTAATTGGGAACAGGTGGGTGCCATGATTGGGTATAAAAACAGCTTCCCAAAAATGCTCAGTCTTTCACAAGAAAGGATGGGGCGAGGTACACCTCTTTGTCCACAACTGCATCAGCAAATAGTCAAACAGTTTAAGAACAACGTTTCTCAAAGTGCAATTGCAAGAAATTTAGGGATTTCAACATCTACGGTCCATAATGTCATCAAAAGATTCAGAGAATCTGGAGAAATCACTCCACGTAAGCAGCATGGCCAGAAACAAACATTGAATGACCGTGACCTTCGATCCCTCAGAACGCACTGTATCAAAAACCAACATAAATCTCTATAGGATATCACCACATGGGCTCAGGAACACTTCAGAAAACCACTGTTACTAAATACAGTTGGTCGTTGTAAGTGCAAGTTAAAGCTCTACCATGCAAAGCCAAAGCCCTTTATCAACAACATCCAGAAACGGGCCCGAGATCATCTAAGATGGACTGATGCAAAGTGGAAAAGTGTTCTGTGGTCTGACGAGTCCACATTTCAAATGTTTTTGGAAATTCTCAATATCGTGTCATCCGGACCAAAGGGGGAAGCGAACCATTCAGACTGTTATTGACGCAAAGTTGAAAAGCCAGCATCTGTGATGGTATGGGTGTGCATTAGTGCCCAAGACATGGGCAACTTACACATCTGTGAAGGCACCATTAATGCTGAAAGGTACATACAGGTTTTGGAACAACATATGCTGCCAGCTAAGCGCCGTCTTTTTCATGGACACCCCTGCTTATTTCAGCAAGACAATGCCAAGCCACATCCAGCACGTGTTACATCAGCGTGGCTTTGTAAAAAAGAATGCGGGTACTTTCCTGCTGTCCAGACCTGTCTGCCATCGAAAATGTGTGGCGCATTAGGAAGCGTAAAATACAACTGTGGAGACCCCGGACTGTTGAACGACTGAAGCTCTACATAAAACAGGTCCGAGAGCCAGTTCCAGCTCGTGGTGCTCAAGACCAGACTTAAGACCAGGGGAGACAGGGCCTTCTTTGTGGTTGGCCCTAAGGTCTGGAACACTCTGCCCCTCCATGTTCAAACTGCTTCCACAGTGGAGTGTTTTTTGTCTCGTCTTAAGACCCACTTTTATTCTTTGGCTTTTAACACTACATGAGTTGTGTGGTCCTCTGTCCTCTGTTTTCCTCTGCGTTTTTTATACACTTTGATTTCTATTTTACTGTTTTAATTGATTTTACCCTTTAAAATTGTTTTTAATCATATTTGTTTTTATATTGTTTTTTTTATATTGGTTTTATATTTATTTATTTTTTGTTTTTATTCAGTCATTGGTGGAGTATAATATTGTTTTTCTAATATTGTTTTTAACATGGCTGTGCAGCACTTTGGAAACGTTATTGTTGTTTAAATGTGCTATGTAAATAAAGTGGATTGGTTTGGATTGAAGAATTCCACTTTCAAAGCTTCAACAATTAGTTTCCTCAGTTCCCAAACGTGTTTTGTAAAGAAAAGGTGATGTAACACAGTGGTGAACATGCCCTTTCCCAACTACTTTGGCACAGGTTGCAGCCATGAAATTCTGAGTTAATTATTATTTCCCCAAAAAAATTAAGTTTATGAGTTTGAACATCAAATATCTTGTCTTTTGTAGTGCATTCAATTGAATATGGGTTGAAAATGATTTGCAAATCATTGTATTCCGTTTATATTTACACCTAACACAATTTCCCAACTCATATGGAAACGGGGTTTGTACATGTAGGTGCTGCATTCAATGTAACATGCTTAAAAAGTGCTTGAATCTGACCTTAAAAGACGCTTGCACCATAACAAACGCACACATTAACACACACCAGCAGAGTATTGTTGGATGCCAGAGTCGCCGACTAAGCAACGTGGGGGATTCAGGTGCTGTTGAGTGTGCAGGAAATCACAGACATGATCCACTAATCCTAATAGCCATCCCATCATAATCTGTGCCCTGGCCTCTTCAGTGAATGGTTAATGGACTCGCTGCTTTCTCCGCGCCAACCTCAAGGAGCCTTCGCCTCCTCCTCATCCTCATCCCCTCGCGGCCCACCTTGCGCTCTCCATTCAGCGCCGCCTTTCACCATCAATCAGGAGGACATTAAAACGGCAATTAGCCACCGAAGGGCTTTATTTATGTGACTGACACGTCCCAAGAACACAGTAAAGTATTTTCACAATGTATTTACGTTAGGGCCTAAAATATATACTGTAACCGTGGCTCATTGATTTTGTTGCAAAATATGACAACGTCAGCATGTAAATATGACATTGACGCCCTAAACTCGCTCCAGGTACATTTCAATTTTTTGTATTATTTTGCTCTTTTTAGAGACGGGTACCTGGGAATCGATACTCGTACTCAGCGTTACAAAGTGTTGTGTGTTTTCAGGGTTTCCCGCAGCGCTTCGTTGTTAAGGCGGCCGCTTTATCAACAAAGAACACTGGATTCTCTAGGGCAGGGGTGTCAAACTCAAATCCAGAGTGGGCCAAAATTTAAAACTGAACAAAGCCGCGGGCCGAGGTTGAACAAATTAACCCTTTAATAGGGACCCAAACAAGTTTTGCATTGAATATTGACCAAGCAAGGCTTATATAACTTTCTAGTGACATGCAAAATCCAGTTTCAAATAATAATAATCAAAAAATATCAATGGCATATCAAATAAAATAAAAACACAAGTTTAATGCCTTTTTTCGGCGGCGGGTTTGAGTTGGGGCGGGGTTTGGTGGTAGCGGGGGTGTATATTGTAGCGTCCCGTGATGCAAGGGATTCTGGGTATTTGTCCGGTTGTGTTTATGTTGTTACGGTGCGGATGTTCTCCCAAAATGTGTTTGTCATTCTTGTTTGCTGTGGGTTAACAGTGTGGCGCATATTTGTAACAGTGTTAACCTTCTTTATACGGCTACCCTCAGTGTGACCTGTGTGGCTGTTGACCAAGTATGCCTTGCATACACTTGTGTGTGTGTATGAGCCGCATATATTATGTGAGTGGGCCGGCACGCTGTTTTTATGGAAGAAAATCGGATGTGGCGACATGTAGAGAACGCCAAAAGCAGTGCTTTTACTGCCTGCCCCCAATATTATTGTCCGGGTGGAAATCGGGAGAAATTCGGGAGGGGCATTGAACTTCGGGAGTCTCCCGGGAAAATTGGGAGGGTTGACGACTTTGAGTATTAGCGGTGAATGTGGTGTTACACCGGCGGGACAGACCTAATGTTAATTTGATATTGCCTCAAGGGCCAAATGAAATTACACGGTGGGCCGAATTTGGCCCGCGGGCCAGAGTTTGACACCCATGCTCTAGGGAAGTGTTTTTCAACCTTTTTTCAGTGATTTACCCCCTGTGAACATTTTTTTATTTTAAGTACCCCCTAATCAAAGCAAACAATTTTTGGTTGAAAAAAAGAGATAAAGAAGTAAAATACAGCACCATGTCATCAGTTTCTGATTTATTAAATTGTATAACAGTGCAAAATATTGCTCATTTGTAGTGGTCTTTCTTGAACTATTTGGAAAAAGAGATATAAAAATAACTAAAAACTTGTTGAAAAATAAGTGATTCAATTATAAATAAAGATTTTTACACATAGAAGTATTAATCAACTTAAAGTGCCCTCTTTGGGGATTGTAATAGAGATCCATCTGGATTCATGAACTTCATTCTAAACATTTCTTCACAAAAAAAGAAATCTTTAACATCGATATTTATGGAACATGTCTCCAAAAAATGTAGCTGTCAATACTGAATATTGTATTGTTGCATTTCTTTTCATAGTTTATAAACTTACATTCATATTTTGTTGAAGTATTATTCAATAAATATATTTCTAAAGGATTTTTGAATTGTTGCTATTTTTAGAATAAAAAATAAATAAAAGTCTCATGTACCCCTTGGCATACCTTTTAAGTACTCCCAGGGGTACGCGTACCCCCATTTGAGAACCACTGCTGTAGGGCATTGTTTTTCAACCACTGTGCCGCGGCAGACTACTGTGCCGTGGGAAATTATGGAACTTCACCTAAAGGGTCCCAAAAATATTTTTTGCAAATCCATCCATCCATCTTCTTCCGCTTATCCGAGGTCGGGTCGCGGGGGCAGCGGCCTAAGCAGGGAAACCCAGGCTTCCCTCTCCCCAGCTACTTCGTCCAGCTCCTCCCGGGGCATCCCGAGGCATTCCCGGGCCAGCCGTGAGAGATAGTCTTCCCAACGTGTCCTGGGTCTTCCCTGTCGGACGTGCCCTAAACACCAATAATTATAATCTGCAAATAACGTGACGTTAGTTATTGTCTGTGCTGTGTACAATTCGGCAAGGTAACCATGTAATACTCCATGTCAATATGTGGCAGCAGGTAGTTAATTGCTTTGTAAAAGTCGGAATGTGTGGGGAAAGACGAGGATGGTTTGTTGTGATCCCAATATGCAGACCACAGCGGGAGGCTGTGTGCAGATAAAAAGGTATGTAACGCTTAAACTAAAAAGGAACGAAAGGGAAAGGAAAAGGCAATGGCTATGCAAAACGAAAGTAAAACTAAACTGGCTACAAAGTACACAGAAACAGAATGCTGGACGACAGCAAAAACTTACGGCGCCCACAAAGTACATCCGTACATGACAGGAAAACACCAACAAACTCAAAATAAAGCATGACGACCTTGTGGAGTTTCATTTTTGAATATTTTATGCTGGTGGTGTGCCTCCGGATTTTTTCATGAAAAAAGGTGGCTTGCCTCAAAAAAGGTTAAAAAACACTGCTCTAGGGATGAATGTTGATGTTTTTAAGAGCAGGCCTAAGACCCATCTTTTTGATTTACCTTTTACCTATTTATTAGTTTTATTGAAGTCATTTTAGTCTTTTAATATCATTATTAATGAAATATTTTCTTTAGTTCTATTTAGTTATTATATATTAACTGTTTATTTTTTATTGTTTTAATCTTTGTATGTCTTACTTGTAATTTATCCTTTATTGCTACTCATTGTCCTTGCTATTTTACAGATTTTATTATTTTTACTGTCCAGCGTTCCTCAGAGGGAGCCATCTGCATTAGGGGTTATCGGGCCGTGCTGTGGGGGCACTTTGTGTCAGCGTCCTGGTGGCCATGGTATGATGACCTCCTGGTGCAGATGGCTCCTGTGATAGTGTTTACTCACCTGTTTCGTCTGTACTCATCCATGCATTCATTTGTTCATACGTGTGTGTGTGTGTGTCCTATAATGGGGGATATGGGTCATCGGGGTATTGTTTTTAAGTCTGTAAAGCACTTTGCGTTGCATTTCCTTTATGTAGGAAAAACGCTGTATAAATAAAGTTTTTGATTCGATGAAGACAGCATCTAGGAAACCGACTATAATGCCTGTCCTAGCTATATTTAGACAAATGTATACGTTTAGAGAAAACAGTTCATAGAAGAGGTTCGTAAAAGAGTTCAAAAAGAGGTTTGTAAAAGAGTTCAAAAAGAGGTTCGTAAAACAGTTCGAAAAGACGTCGTCTGGAACTTGGGCAGATCCTGCCTTCTCTCGATTTTGTAGTTCTTGGGTTAAAACGATATCTTTCTGTTGATTACAATACATGAAAGAAACAAACACCTTCATGTTGCTTCAACTAAATGTAGCTGAGCTACATTTAGTTGAGAGCAACTTATATCTTAGCTTACTACATTTTCCAAGTAGCTTTCCCATCACTGCACATATGGATAATCCGCTGACGCTGTTGGTGCAGTCACCAATAGGGAACATTCCAAACGGATCGTTTCCATATGAGTTGGGAAATTGTGTTAGATGTAAATATAAACGGAATACAATGATTTGCAAATCATTTTTAACCCATTTTCAGTTGAATATGCTACAAAGACAACATATTTGATGTTCAAAATTATAAACTTTTTTTTTTTGCAAATAATCATTTACTTTAGAATTTGATGCCAGCAACACGTGACAAAGAAGTTGGGAAAGGTGGCAATAAATACTGATAAAGTTGAGGAATGCTCATCAAACACTTATTTGGAACATCCTACAGGTGTGCAGGCCAATTGGGAACAATTGGGTGCCATGATTGGGTATAAAAACAGCTTCCCAAAAAATGCTCAATCTTTCAAAAGAAAGGATGGGGCATGATACACCCTTTTGTTCACAACTGCGTGAGCAAATAGTCAATTTAGTTAAGAACAACGTTTCTCAAAGTGCAATTGCAAGAAAATTAGGGATTTCAACATCTACGGTCCATAATATTGTCAAAAGGTTCAGAGAATCTGGAGAAATCACTCCACATAAGCGGCATGGCCGGAAACCAACAATGAATGACAGTGACCTTCGAGCCCTCAGACAGCCCTGTATCAAAAACCGACATCAATCTCTAAAGGATATCACCACATGGGCTAAGAAACACTTCAGATAACCACTGTCACTAAATACAGTTGGTTGCTACATCTGTAAGTGCAAGGTAAAGCTCTACTATGCAAAGCGAAAGCCATTTATCAACAACATCCAGAAATGCCGCCGGCTTCTCTGGGCCCGAGGTCATCTAAAGTGGACTGATGCAAAGTGGAAAAGTGTTCTGTGGTCTTACGAGTCCACATTTCAAATTGTTTTTGAAAATATTTGACAACGTGTCATCCGGACCAAAGGGGAAGCGAACCATCCAGACTGTTATCGACGCAAAGTTCAAAAGCCAGCATCTGTGATGGTATGGGGGTGCATTAGTGCCCAACACATGGGTAACTTACACATCTGTGAAGGCACCATTAATGCTGAAAGGTACATACAGGTTTTGGAACAACATATGCTGCCATCTGAGCGCCGTCTTTTTCATGGACGCCCCTGCTTATTTCAGCAAGACAATGCCAAGCCACATTCAGCACGTGTTACAACAGTTGGCTTCGTAAAGAAAGAGTGCGGGTACTTTCCTAGCCCGCCTGCAGTTCAGACCTGTCTCCCATTGAAAATGTGTGGCGCATTATGAAGCGTAAAATACGACAGCGGTAACCCGGGACTGTTGAAGGACTGAAGCTCTACATAAAACAAGAATGGGAAAGAATTCCACTTTCAAAGCTTCAATAATTAGTTTCCTCAGTTCCCAAACGTTTATTGAGTGTTGTTAAAAGAAAAGGTGATGTAACACAGTGGTGAACATGCCCTTTCCCAACTACTTTGGCACGTGTTGCAGCCATGAAATTCTAAGTTAATTATTTGCAAAAAAGAAAATTAAGTTAAAGAGCTTGAGCATCAAATATGTTGTCTTTGTAGTGCATTCAATTGAATGTGGGTTGAAAATGATTTGCAAATCATTGTATTCCGTACATCTAACACAATTTCCCAACTCATATGGAAACGGGGTTTGTATATCCGCAATGCCTCCACGCTTTGATTTTTCACATTTTCAACAGGAGTTACCAAATGGTAAGAAAAGTTGGTTTTGCATCATAGGCCCCTGAAGATGGTTGGATCAATAACATGTTGGACTAAGTTTGGATTTTATTTCATACCCGTCTTTGACCGAGGGTCTTAATTGTGTGACAGGAGTTCGTGATGATCGTGGTTTTCGGGCTGGAATACTTCATCAGGATCTGGGCGGCGGGATGCTGTTGCCGATACCGCGGCTGGCAGGGGCGGCTGAGGTTCGCCCGGAAGCCCTTCTGCATCATCGGTCAGAACTCCTCGCCGGGAACCTTCTCGCAGTCCTCATCCACGGTCTTCACGGGCTCCCTTGTCTCTCCCGTCAGACTTCATCGTGTTCGTGGCGTCACTGGCGGTGATCGCGGCGGGCACGCAGGGCAACATGTTCGCCACCTCCGCCCTGCGCAGCATGCGCTTCCTGCAGATCCTGCGCATGGTGCGCATGGACCGGCGAGGGGGCACCTGGAAGCTGCTGGGCTCTGTGGTCTACGCTCACAGCAAGGTCTGTTAGTTCACAGGGCAGCACGCTAATGTGGGAACGCCAGAGTGAAAGCTTAGTAAGAATTCCTAACGACCTGGAAAGCTGCTTTGTTTCGTGATCACATGTTCTGGTGCCTTCTCAGGCCAGAGTGCACTTCGGCTGCTCATTTAGCGGCCGCCGTTTGTGCTGACTTACCCGCCGTGATGATGATTATGATGGCCGTGCACCTTAGCCCCGGAAAGCTGCAAAACGATGACGGGGGCTTTTATTTTGTCGATAATGATGATGATAATTTGGGATTAAGATGCCGCTGACGCTTGTGATGGATGCCTCCTCCCCAGGAGCTGATTACAGCGTGGTACATCGGCTTCCTGGTGCTCATCTTCGCCTCCTTCCTGGTCTATGTGGCCGAGAAGGACAACACCGACTTCAGCAACTACGCAGACTCTCTCTGGTGGGGGATTGTGAGTACTACATGTGCACGCTCACGCACCAGCAGACACGTTCCATTTTGTCGTGGTGATCATTGCTAAAGGCCTACTGGAACCCACTACTACCGACTATGCAGTCTGGTAGTATATATATCCATGAGGAAATATTAACATGGCAACACATGCCAATACGTTCTTTTTAGTTTACTAAATTGCAATTTTAAATTTCCCGCGAGTTTCTTGTTGAAAACGTCGCGGAATGATGACGCGTACGCGTGACGTCACGGACTGTAAAGAAATATTAGCAGCTGCACCAAACACGGCTAAAAGTCGTCTCTGTTCATGCCGTAATTACACAGTATTTTGGACATTTGTGTTGCTGAATCTTTTGCAATTTGTTTATTTAAAAATGGAAACTATAAAGAACAATGCTGTTGGTGGAAAGCGGTGGATTGCAAATGTCTTTAGCACCAAGACACAGCCGGTGTTTCTTTGTTTTTTGTGAAGCGGAGTGGTCAAGCGAACATGTATTCTCTCAACAACCAGCATGTTTTTGGATGGGGAAATTGTGACATATACAGTATCTTACCGAAGACATCAATTAATTATTCGTCGTCCTACAACAGCTGTCATGTCAAAAAAGGCAGCTGTGAGCTTGACTCCTCGGCTTCTCTCTGAGATACTGCGTGTTCACCCCAGCCATCCGACCTTGAGGTATGACTTTACAATCTTTAAAATCTCACTAAAACACTATTAAAACAATAAGCAGGTAAGGGATCTTCCAAAATTATCCTAGTAAATGTGTCTAAAAACATCTGAATCGCTCACAATGCAATCGCCTTTTTTTAATTTTTAATTTTATTTATGTTTTCTAGTCCTTAGCTATCAATATCTTCAGCCACGAATCTTTCATCCTCGCTCAAATTAATGGGTAAATTGTCGTTTTCTCTATCCGAATTGCTCTTTTTGTTGGAGGCTCCCATTACAAACAATGTGAGGAGCCCTCACACGGGTTACGTCATTGTCTGCGACTTCAGGTACAGGCAAGGCTTTATTATTAGCGACCAAACGTTGCGAACTTTATCGTCAATGTTCTCTACTAAAACCTTTCAGCAAAAATATGGCAATATCTCAAAATGATCAAGTATTACACAGAATGGACCCGCCATCCCCGTTTAAATAAGAAAATATCATTTCAGTAGGCCTTTAAACGGTGAAAGCAGGTCCATTCTGTGTCATACTTGATCATTTCACGATATTGCCATATTTTTGCCGAAAGGATTTAGTAGAGAACATCGACGATAAAGTTCGCAACTTTTGGTCGCTAATAAAATAGCCTTGCCTGTACCGGAAGTAGCAGACGATGTGCGCGTGACATCACTGGTGTGAGGGCTCCTCACGTCCTCACATTGTTTATAATGTGAGCCTCCAGCAGCAAGAGCTATTCGGACCGCGAAAGCGACGATTTCCCCATTAATTTGAGCGGGCATGAAAGATTTGTGGATGAGGAAAGTTAGACTGAAGCTCAAAATAAAAGAAAAAGCGACGGCTCCGGGCGGCGGCAGTGTGAGCGTTTCAGATGTAATTAGACACATTTACTAGGATAATTCTGGAAGATCCCTTATCTGCTTGATGTTTTAATAGTGTTTTAGTGAGATTGTAAAGTCATACCTCAAAGTCGGATGGCTGCGGTGAACGCCAGTGTCTCTCAGAGAAGCCGAGGAGCCACGCTCACAGCGGCCTTTTTTGACAGCTGCTGCAGGAGGAGGCATAATCCACTGATGTCTCCGGTAAGAGTCGACTTAATATCAAAATTTTCCCATCCAAAAACTTGCTGATTGATGTAGACAAACATGTTCGTTCGACCGCTCTGTGTTAAAGCTTCACAACAAACAAAGAAACGGAGGCTGTGTCTCGGTTGCTAAAGGCAGCTGCAATCCACCGCTTTCCACCAACAGCATTCTAATTTGACGTCTCCATTATTAATTGAACAAATTGCAAAATATTCAGCAACACAGATGTCCAAATTACTGTGTAATTATGTGTTGAAAAGAGACGACTTTTAGACGTAAATGGTGCTGGGCTAATATGTCAGCTACAACCCGAGACGTCACAAACACACGTCGTCATATGCGTCATCATTCCGCGAAGTTTTCAAAAAGAAACTCCGCGGGAAATTAAAAATTGTAATTTAGTAAACTAAAAAGGCCGTATTGGCATGTGTTGCAATGTTAATATTGATATATAAACTATCAGACTGCGTGGTGGGTAGTAGTGGCTTTCAGTAGGCCTTTAAAGATGATATTTACACACGCAATCAAAAGTCATCAGGAATGCCTGCAGTACAAGCGCTATTTCTGAAACGCTGAACATAATCAAGAGGTAATAAAAGGTCCTTCACTTGATTTATCCTCTTGAAAATGTAATTAGATTTTATACAACCTGTCATGTGCAGCGATGTGGGGCAAATAATGGGGGAGGTGTGGGGGTTGACAGAAAAAAAAAAATTAAGAAGTACAGTATTTTTAATGTAATATATTTTATTTTAATGTTTGTTTTTATTATTTTTATTTGTTAAAATTTCAAAGAAAAATCACAATTTAGGAAAAATGGGACGCTAAAATATTTACACTTGTGTTATATTCTTGATGACCATATTTTCCATATCATAGAGCAGTGGTTCTCAACTTTTTCTTCAGTGATGTACCCCCTGTGAACATTTTTTTTAATTCAAGTACCCCCTAATCAGAGCAAAGCATTTTTGGTTGAAAAAAAAGAGATAAAGAAGTAAAATACAGCACTATGTCATCAGTTTCTGATTTATTAAATTGTATAACAGTGCAAACTATTGCTCATTTGTAGTGTTCATTCTTGAACCATTTGAAAAAAAAAGATATAAAAAGAACTAAAAACTTGTTGAAAAAGAAACAAGTGATTCAATTATAAATGAAAACTGTTTCATCAACTTTTAATCAGAAGGGTTCAATCTCTCACCTGTGCTTATTTGAAGCCGACACAACAACCGGCCTCAGAGGAGATAATGTTTGAAAATTGCAAAATCTCACGCAAGATCCACCTAGAATATCGGCCATATGAATCCCTTTTCTACTGTATTAATTTTGGTGATGATTGGATTGGTAACCTTCTGAACATCTTTAGTAGGGAGATGCAACTAATGCAAACTGTAAGCATGCTATTGTTAGCATGCTATCTCTTTTTTTTAATTTTAGCTAATTTTTTTAATACTTTTTTTAACTTGAGGCTGTTTTGCCAGCATGCTAACTGTTCAAGGCTAACTGGCTTTTACACATTCACACAAAATTTCTACCAAAATTCCATCCATCCATCCATCATCTTCCGCTTATCCGAGGTCGGGTCGCGGGGGCAGCAGCCTAAGCCGCGAAGCCCAGACTTCCCTCTCCCCAGCCACTTCGTCCAGGTCTTCCCGGAGGATCCCGAGGCGTTCCCAGGGCAGTCGGGAGACATAGTCTTCCCAACGTGTCCTGGGTCTTCCCCTCGGCCTCCTCCCTAGGAAAATTGGGTTTTCTAATTCTTTGAAAGTAAATCCATATATTGTACTTGTTTTGAAGGTGAAAACTACCAAAATGGCCCTACAGTCTTTGATTTGACTTCTGCTGGGTTAAAGGCAACATGAATAGATTTTTTTTTTGTGCCTTCCGCGGAAAAGTCAGTGAGTCTCCTCAACAGATAACGCTGACCACCATCGGTTACGGCGACAAGATCCCTCGCACCTGGCAAGGTCGTCTTCTGGCCGCTGGCTTCGCTCTCTTGGGCGTCTCCTTTTTTGCGTTACCCGCAGTAAGTTTGTCATGGTGGCACCCATCCTGCTGGAACCTGCTTGGCATGACCTCTGACCTTCCTCCTCCCAGGGAATTCTGGGCTCTGGCTTTGCTTTGAAGGTCCAAGAGCAGCACCGGCAGAAGCACTTTGAGAAGAGACGCATGCCCGCCGCCAACCTCATACAGGTAATGCCATTGACTGTTGTGTGTGTGTGTGTGTGTGTGTGTGTGTGTGTGTGTGTGTGTGTGTGTGTGTGTGTGTGTGTGTGTGTGTGTGTGTGTGTGTGTGTGTGTGTGTGTGAGAGAGAGTGTGAGTGAATGTGTGTGTGTATATATATATATATATACAGTATATATATGTATGTATGTATGTATATGTGTGTGTATATGTGTGTATATATATGTATATGTGTATATGTATATGTATGTATATGTGTATATATATATATATGTATGTATGTATATGTGTATATATGAAT
>NC_084614.1:13605965-13630965 GCF_033978795.1 Nerophis ophidion | reverse complement strand
GGACTGTATGTGTGTATATATGTATGTATGTGTGTATATATATGTGTATATATGTATGTATGTGTGTATATATATGTGTATATATGTATGTATATGTGTATGTCAATGTGTATATATGTATGTATGTATATATGTATATGTGTATATATATGTATGTATGTATATGTGTATATATGTATATATGTATGTATGTATATATATATGTGTATATATGAATTTATGTATGTATATATGTATATGTGTGTATATATATATGTAAATGTGTATGTATGTACTGTATGTGTGTATATATGTACATGTGTATATATATAGTGTATATATGTATATATATATGTGTGTGTATATATATATCTATTTGTGTGTATATGTGTGTATTTATACTGTATATATGTGTGTATATGTATGTGTGTATATATATATACACATATATATATATGTATATATATATATACATGTATGTATACATATATATATATGTACCTATATGTGTGTATATATATGTATCTATGTGTGTGTGTACATATATATATATATATACGTATATGTATCTATATGTGTGTGTATATATATATGTATCTTTATGTGTGTGTATATATATATCTATCTATATGTGTGTGTATATATATATCTATCTATATGTGTGTGTATATATATATATGTGTATCTATATGTGTGTGTGTATATATATATATATGTATCTATATGTGTGTGTGTGTATATATATATATATATATGTATCTATATGTGTGTGTGTATATATATATGTATCTATATATATGTATGTATCTATATGTGTATATATATATGTATATGTGTGTATATATTTATATATACATGTATATGTGTGTATATATGTATATATACATGTATATGTGTATATATATGTGTGTGTATATGTATGTGTATATATATATGCCTGTATATATATGTCTGTATATATATATGCGTGTATATATATGTGTATATATATATGCGTGTATATATGTGTATATATATGCGTGCGTGTATTTATATTTGTATACATATGTGTGTGTGTATATATATATATATATATATATATATATATATATATATGCGTTTATGTATATATATATATATATATGTCAGTGTATTTATATATACTGTATGTATGTGTATTTATGTGTTTGTGTATAAATGTGTGTCTATACATATGTATGTGTATACATATATTTGTATATATATATACACATACATACGCATGAATGTGTATATATATACACACATGTATGCATATATATTTATATATCCGTATATATGTATAAGTGTATGCATATATACATATATATGTATGTATATTTATATATATATATTCACACACATCACATATATGTATATATTTATTTTATATATATGTCTGTGTTTATATGTATACATCAATCAATCAATCAATGTTTACTTATATAGCCCTAAATCACTAGTGTCTCAAAGGGCTGCACAAACCACCACGACATCCTCGGTAGGCCCACATAAGGGCAAGGAAAACTCACACCCAGTGGGACATCGGTGACAATAATGACCCAGTGGGACGTCGGTGACAATAATGACTATGAGAACCTTAGAGAGGAGGAAAGCAATGGATGTCGAGCGGGTCTAACATGATACTGTGTATGTATATGTGTGTATATATATGTGTGTATATATATGTGTGTATATATATATATGTGTGTATATACATGTGTATATATGTATGTATGTGTGTATATATATGTGTATATATGTATGTATGTGTGTATATATATGTGTATATATGTATGTATATGTGTATATGTGTATGTCAATGTGTATATATGTATGTATGTATATATGTATATGTGTATATATATGTATGTATGTATATGTGTATATATGTATATATGTATGTATGTATATATATGTGTATATATGAATTTATGTATGTATATATGTATATGTGTGTATATATATATGTAAATGTGTATGTATGTACTGTATGTGTGTATATATGTACATGTGTATATATATAGTGTATATATGTATATATATATATATATGTGTTTGTATATATATATATATATCTATTTGTGTGTATATGTGTGTATTTATACTGTATATATGTGTGTATATATATGTGTGTATATATATATACACATATATATATATATATGTATATATGTACATGTATGCATACATATATATATATGTACCTATATGTGTGTATATATATGTACCTATGTGTGTGTGTACATATATATATATATACGTATATGTATCTATATGTGTGTGTGTGTATATATATATATATATATATATGTATCTTTATGTGTGTGTATATATATATGTATCTATATGTGTGTGTATATATATATGTGTGTGTATATCTATGTGTATCTATGTGTGTGTATATATTTATATGTATCTATATGTGTGTGTGTGTATATATATGTATGTATATGTGTATATATATATGTATATATGTATGTATGTATGTATATGTGTATATATGAATTTATATATGTCTATTTGTATATATATGTATGTATGTATATGTGTATATATGTATGTATATATGTATGTATATGTGTATATATATGTATGTATGTAAATGTGTATATATGAATTTATGTATGTATATATGTGTATGTATGTATGTGTATATATGTGTATGTATATGTGTGTATATATATGTGTGTATATACAGTATGTGTATATATGTATGTATGTATATATGTATGTCTATGTGTATATATGAATTTATGTATGTATATATGTATATGTGTGTGTGTATATATATATATATATATATGTTTATGTGTGTATATGTATATGTGTGTATATATATATGTGTGTATATATATGTGTGTATATATATATGTGTGTATATACATGTGTATATATGTATGTATGTGTGTATATATATGTGAAGTGAAGTGAAGTGAATTATATTTATATAGCGCTTTTCTCAAGTGACTCAAAGCGCTTTACATAGTGACACCCAATATCTAAGTTACATTTAAACCAGTGTGGGTGGCACTGGGAGCAGGTGGGTAAAGTGTCTTGCCCAGGGACACAACAGCAGTAACTAGGATGGCAGAAGCGGGAATCGAACCTGCAACCCTCAAGTTGCTGGCACGGCCACTCTACCAACCGAGCTACGCAGTGTATATATGTATGTATGTGTGTATACATATGTGTATATATGTATGTATGTGTGTATATATATGTGTATATATGTATGTATATGTGTATGTCAATGTGTATATATGTATGTATGTATATATGTATATGTGTATATATATGTATGTATGTATATGTGTATATATGTATATATGTATGTATGTATAAATATGTGTATATATGAATTTATGTATGTATATATGTATATGTGTGTATATATATATGTAAATGTGTATGTATGGACTGTATGTGTGTATATATGTATGTATGTGTGTATATATATGTGTATATATGTATGTATGTGTGTATATATATGTGTATATATGTATGTATATGTGTATGTCAATGTGTATATATGTATGTATGTATATATGTATATGTGTATATATATGTATGTATGTATATGTGTATATATGTATATATGTATGTATGTATATATATATGTGTATATATGAATTTATGTATGTATATATGTATATGTGTGTATATATATATGTAAATGTGTATGTATGTACTGTATGTGTGTATATATGTACATGTGTATATATATAGTGTATATATGTATATATGTATGTATGTATAAATATGTGTATATATGAATTTATGTATGTATATATGTATATGTGTGTATATATATATGTAAATGTGTATGTATGGACTGTATGTGTGTATATATGTATGTATGTGTGTATATATATGTGTATATATGTATGTATGTGTGTATATATATGTGTATATATGTATGTATATGTGTATGTCAATGTGTATATATGTATGTATGTATATATGTATATGTGTATATATATGTATGTATGTATATGTGTATATATGTATATATGTATGTATGTATATATATATGTGTATATATGAATTTATGTATGTATATATGTATATGTGTGTATATATATATGTAAATGTGTATGTATGTACTGTATGTGTGTATATATGTACATGTGTATATATATAGTGTATATATGTATATATATATGTGTGTGTATATATATATCTATTTGTGTGTATATGTGTGTATTTATACTGTATATATGTGTGTATATGTATGTGTGTATATATATATACACATATATATATATGTATATATATATATACATGTATGTATACATATATATATATGTACCTATATGTGTGTATATATATGTATCTATGTGTGTGTGTACATATATATATATATATACGTATATGTATCTATATGTGTGTGTATATATATATGTATCTTTATGTGTGTGTATATATATATCTATCTATATGTGTGTGTATATATATATCTATCTATATGTGTGTGTATATATATATATGTGTATCTATATGTGTGTGTGTATATATATATATATGTATCTATATGTGTGTGTGTGTATATATATATATATATATGTATCTATATGTGTGTGTGTATATATATATGTATCTATATATATGTATGTATCTATATGTGTATATATATATGTATATGTGTGTATATATTTATATATACATGTATATGTGTGTATATATGTATATATACATGTATATGTGTATATATATGTGTGTGTATATGTATGTGTATATATATATGCCTGTATATATATGTCTGTATATATATATGCGTGTATATATATGTGTATATATATATGCGTGTATATATGTGTATATATATGCGTGCGTGTATTTATATTTGTATACATATGTGTGTGTGTATATATATATATATATATATATATATATATATATATATATATGCGTTTATGTATATATATATATATATATATGTCAGTGTATTTATATATACTGTATGTATGTGTATTTATGTGTTTGTGTATAAATGTGTGTCTATACATATGTATGTGTATACATATATTTGTATATATATATACACATACATACGCATGAATGTGTATATATATACACACATGTATGCATATATATTTATATATCCGTATATATGTATAAGTGTATGCATATATACATATATATGTATGTATATTTATATATATATATTCACACACATCACATATATGTATATATTTATTTTATATATATGTCTGTGTTTATATGTATACATCAATCAATCAATCAATGTTTACTTATATAGCCCTAAATCACTAGTGTCTCAAAGGGCTGCACAAACCACCACGACATCCTCGGTAGGCCCACATAAGGGCAAGGAAAACTCACACCCAGTGGGACATCGGTGACAATAATGACCCAGTGGGACGTCGGTGACAATAATGACTATGAGAACCTTAGAGAGGAGGAAAGCAATGGATGTCGAGCGGGTCTAACATGATACTGTGTATGTGCATTTGTGTTTGTGTGTGTGTATCACTCCGCAAGGAAAAGTTAGGTCCAATCAAAACTCGCTGCGCTGTCATATGAATCCTGTTGGTTTATGCCTGCTAGGCGGCGTGGCGCCTCTACTCCACAGACGCCAAACACTCGTACCTGACAGCCACCTGGTACTTCTACGACAGCATGCTGCCTTCCTTCAGGTACGCCGCCGCTGAGCGCTCTCACGTGTTTGATAGCCTGTTTGAGCTGTTTGCTAGTTGCAAACGAACACGTGCAGACGTCCTAGTTACACACACACACACACACACACACACACCTGCTGCTTGTCATGACCTCCTGGCTCCTAGTGAAGTGTAGTGAGAATTGGACCCCAATATATAATACCCCAACACACCTTTTGATTCTATTTGATTTCCTTGTGTTCCACACAGTGGTTTCTTACATTGTGCATTATTTATTAATGTGACTAATTTGCTTGAAAGGAGGGGACAACACACACATTGTATACAGTGGAACCTCTCATGGCCAACACGCCAAAGGACACACAAATGATCTGTTCAGGGTCAAGCTGTGGCCTTTTTGAAGCCTTGCTCAAGTGTACTGGCAGTTGCATTTTCCCGTTCTTTATTGCAAACTTCTGGTCGATAAAACGAAAATAAGTCAAAATTACTCACTCTTTCATAATTCATGACTGACACTTACACACATTGACACGCGAATTAACTTAATGCGTCAAGCTTTTTAAGGTTCTTTAATGTCATATACCGTATTTCCTTGAATTGCCGCCCGGGCGCTAATTATTTTAAAACCTCTTCTCACTCCGGCACTTATCAAAGGCATGCGGTAAATTTAGGTCCGCGCTTAAAAATTTGAGTGTGATGTAAGGACACCATCATGAAAAGCAGATTTAATAAAAATAAAAAAACGTTATTATGGTCTTACCTTTACTTATAAATGAAGTCCATGCGCAGCTCCTTCTGATCAAAAGCATCGATAACTTGTTTATAGAAGTCTTCCTTATCTTTCTTCAGATTTAAAAGTCTCTCTGTCTCGATGGAGATCTTCCTTTGATACCTCCTGCTTCGATTGAAATTCCAGTTTAGAAAACTGTTTTATTTTAGATATGTAATCCTCCATGTTAAAAGTGCAAGCAAGAGGAAAAATTAAACAACCGCTGCTTACTCTTGCTGCTTGTTGTCACTTCTTCTGCAGCCGAGTAGTCGCAAGAAGGATCACTAGCGCCCTCTACCACCAGGAGGCGGGAGTCATTTAATGACTCATATTTGACACACGCAGCTACGGTATATTAATAAAACGTAGCCGCTTACTGTTCTTTTTAGCATATTCAATAGTTTGGACCTTAAATCTTACTGAATAGCTCTTAATCTTCTTCCCTTTATGCGATTTCAAATTATTGAAATCAGCCTTCTCCATTTTGAAAATGATGACAGGTGAAGTGTCACTCGTGACGTGACGAGTTTGACCCGGCGGAAATTATAGACATGCGCTAATAAAAATAATATTTTGCGAAACGAGTTTCACCCGGCGTTAATCCTGAGCCGGCTGTAATGCTAAGCATGCGCTAATTATTTTGCGAAACGAGGCAGGCGCATGCTATATACCCGGCGGCAATTCAAGGAAATACGGTAAGTGTAAAAATAAGTTAGCTGCTGTTTAATAAAACCAGAATCTGATCAAATCAATAATCCTTTAGAGTTTAAGGCAAGTTTCATGCATTGTGCTTTTAAAAGTTAATTAGTGTTATACAAGTGTATAGAAATAGTTTTAACATTTTTGAATGTCTTACAAGTGTATACATTTTTTTAAAGGTCTCAATCAACATACAAGTGTAAAAAAATGCTTTTTTATATTAACTTTTTTACAATTCTAACTTTTTATAAGTGTATTAAAAGTTCTCAAGGAAAATACAAGTGTATAATATGCTTTATAACATTGTCAACTTTTTTACAAGTGTATACAAAGGCTTTTTAACGTCTCTCGCTGTTTTTCAAGTGTATGAAAAAGTGTTTTTACGTACTTAAGTATTATACAAGTTTATAAAAATTTGTTTTACAATTATTAAGTATTATACTAGCGTATAAAATTATTTTTAACATGCCTAACTGTTTTAACAGCATATAAAAAACATGTTTGAATGTTTTTAACTGTTTTACAAGTGTATGAAAAACATTGTAAACATATTTAAGTATTATAGCAGTGTATATAAGTTCTTCAGTATCATACAAGTGTATTAAAGCTTTTAACGTTCTTAAGTATTACACAGGTGTATGAAATGCTTTTTTAATGTCCCTAACTGTTTTACCAGCATATAAAATACTTTTTTAAATTGCTAATTGTTTTGCAAGTTTTTTTTTTAACACAATCAAGTATTATACAAGTGTTTTAAAAACACGTCTTCTAACTTTTTTTTACTGTTTTAAAAGTGTATGAAAATGTTTTTTAACGTTCTTAAGTCTTTTACGAGTATATAAAATTTCTTTTTTAACATTCTTAAGCATCATACAAGTGTATGTGTAATAAAAAGTTTTTAATGTTCATAGATATTATACAAGTTTATAAAATCAATCTTTACGGTTCCTAAGTATTACACAAGTGTAAAAAATGCCTTTTATTCTCCCTAGCTGTTATACCAGCGTATTAAAAACGTTTTAACTTAACTGTTTTGCAAGGGTATAAAAAAGTGTTCTATTCTTCTTAACTGATTTTTAATTATTTATTTATATTAAATATTTGTTTAATATTTTTCTGTTTTACAAGTGTATAACATATTTTGAACATATTGAAGTAATATAAAAGTGTATAAGACACTTTTTAAAGTTTTTAAGTATAATACAGGTGTTTAAAAAGCTTTTTTAACATCCCTAAGTATCATACAAGTGTATAAAAATGTCTTGACATTCTTAAGTATCATACAAGTGTGTAAAAAAGCTTTGCAACGTCCTTAAGTATCACACACGTGAATAAAAAACTTGTTAACGTTCTTGAGTATCATACAAGTGTATAAAAAGCTTTCTAACATTCTTAAATATCACACAAGTGTATAAAAAAGCTTTTGAACGTTCTTATGTATCGTACAAGTGTATAAAAACGTTGTAACGTTAGGTATTATACATGTGTATAAAACATCCTTGTAACATTCTTAAGTATTATACAAGTGTATAAAAAGCTTTTAGCGTTCTTAAATATGCAAGTGTATAAAGTTTTTGAACATGCTTAAGTACCATAAAAGTGTATAAAAACGTTGTAACGTTAGGTATTATACAAGTGTATAAAACAACTTAGTAACGTTTTTAAGTATTATACAAGTGTATAAAAAGCTTTTTAACGTTCTTATGTATCATACATGTGTATAAAAAAGCTTTTGAACGTTCCTAAGTATCGCATAAGTGTATAAAAACGTTGTAACGTTAGGTATTATACAAGTGTATAAAACAACTTTGTAACATTTTTAAGTATTATACAAGTGTATAAAAATCTTTTTAACATTCTTAAATATCATACAAATTTATAAAAATGTGTTTGAACATTCTTAAATATACAAGTGTATAAAGCTTTTGAATGTTTTTAAGTATCATACAAGTGTATAAAAACGTTTTTGAACATTCTTAAGTATCATACAAGTGTATAAAAAAGCTTTTGAACGTTTGTAAGTATCATACAAGTGCATAAAACGACTTTTTAATGTTAAGTATTATACAAGTGTATAAAAAAGTTTTTGAACATTCTTAAGTATCATACAAGTGTATAAAAAACTTTGTAAGGTTAAGTATTATACAAGTGTATAAAAAAGCTTTTGAACGTTCTTAAGTATCATATCAGTGTATAAAAATGTTTTTGAACATTCTTAAATATCATACAAGTGTATAAAAAAGCTTTTGAACGTTTGTAAGTATCATACAAGTGCATAAAACAACTTTTTAATTTTAAGTATTATACAAGTGTATGAAGATCTTTGTAAGGTTAAGTATCATACAAGTGTACAAAAAAGTTTTTGAACCTTCTCAAGTATCATACAAGTGTATAACAAAGTTTTTGAACGTTCTTAAGTATCATGCAGGTGTATAAAAAACTTTGTAATGTTAAGTATTATACAAGTGTATATAAAAACCTTTGTAACGTTAAGTATTATACAAATGTATAAAAAAGCTTTTTTACGCTCCTAAGTATCATAAAAGTGTATAAAAAACTTTGTAACGTTAAGTATTACAAAAGTGTATAAAAAGATTTTGAACATTCTTATTTATCATACAAGTGTACAAAAAAGCTTTATAGCGCTCTTAAGTATCATACAAGTATATAAAAAACTTTAACGTTCTTAAGTATTATACAACTGTATAAAAAAACTTTGGGACGTTCTTAAGTATCGTATAAGTGTACAAAAACCTTTGTAACGTTAAGTATTATACAAATGTATAAAAAAGCTTTTTTACGCTCTTAAGTATCATAAAAGTGTATAAAAAACTTTGTAACGATAAGTATTACAAAAGTGTATAAAAAGCTTTTGAACATTCTTAATTATCATACAAGTGTACAGAAAAGCTTTATAGCGCTCTTAAGTATCATACAAGTATATAAAAAACTTTAACGTTCTTAAGTATTATACAACTGTATAAAAAAACTTTTTAACGTTCTTAAGTATCATATAAGTGTGTAAAAAAATTGTAATGTTAAGTATTATAAAAGTGTATAAAAAGCTTTTGAACACACTTAATTATCATACAAGTGTATAAAAAACTTTAACGTTCTTAAGTATTATACAACTGTATGAATACTTTTTAACATTCTTAAGTATCATATAAGTGTATAAAAACCTTTGTAACGTTAAGTATTATACAAATGTATAAAAAAGCTTTTTTACGCTTTTAAGTATCATAAAAGTGTAAAAAAAACTTTGTAACGATAAGTATTACAAAAGTGTATAAAAAGCTTTTGAACATTCTTAATTATCATACAAGTGTACAGAACAGCTTTATAGCGCTCTTAAGTATCATACAAGTATATAAAAAACTTGAACGTTCTTAAGTATTATACAACTGTATAAAAAAACTTTTTAACGTTCTTAAGTATCGTGTAAAAAAATTGTAATGTTAAGTATTATAAAAGTGTATGAAAAGGTTTTGAACACACGTAATTATCATACAAGTGTATAAAAAACTTTAACGTTATTAAGTATTATACAACTTTATGAATACTTTTTAACATTCTTAAGTATCATACAAGTGTATAAAAACCTTGTAAAGTTAAGTATTATATAAATGTATAAAAAAGCTTTTTTACGCTCTTAAGTATCATAAAAGTGTATGAAAAACTTTGTAACGATAAGTATTACAAAAGTGTATAAAAAGCTTTTGAACATTCTTAATTATCATACAAGTGTAGAAAAAAGCTTTATAGCGCTCTTAAGTATCATACAAGTATATAAAAAACTTTAACGTTCTTATGTATTATACAACTGTATAAAAAAACTTTGTGACGTTATTAAGTATCGTATAAGTGTATAAAAACCTTTGTAAAATTAAGTATTATACAAATGTATAAAAAAAACCTTTTTACACTCTTAAGTATCATAAAAGTCTATAAAAAGCTTTTGAACATTCTTAATCATCATTTAAGTGTACAGAAAAGCTTTATAGCGCTTTTAAGTATCATACAAGTATATAAAAAACTTTAACGTTCTTAAGTATTATACAACTGTATAAAAAAACTTTTTAACGTTCTTAAGTATCATGTGTAAAAAAATTGTAATGTTAAGTATTATAAAAGTGTATAAAAAGCTTTTGAACACACTTAATTATCATACAAGTGTATAAAAAACTTTAACGTTCTTAAGTATTATACAACTGTATGAATACTTAACATTCTTAAGTATCATATAAGTGTATAAAAACCTTTGTAACGTTAAGTATTATACAAATGTATAAAAAAGCTTTTTTACGCTCTTAAGTATCATAAAAGTGTATAAAAAACTTTGTAACGATAAGTATTACAAAAGTGTATAAAAAGCTTTTGAACATTCTTAATTATCATACAAGTGTACAGAAAAGCTTTATAGCGCTCTTAAGCATCTTACAAGTATATAAAAAACTTTAACGTTCTTAAGTATTATACAACTGTATAAAAAAACTTTTTAACGTTCTTAAGTATCCTGTGTAAAAAAATTGTAATGTTAAGTATTATAAAAGTGTATAAAAAGCTTTTGAACACACTTAATTATCATACAAGTGTATAAAAAACCTTAACGTTCTTAAGTATTATACAACTGTATGAATACTTTTTAACATTCTTAGGTATCATATAAGTGTATGAAAACCTTTGTCACGTTAAGTATTATACAAATGTATAAAAAAGCTTTTTTACGCTTTTAAGTACCATAAAAGTTTATAAAAATCTTTGTAACGTTAAGTATTACAAAAGTGTATAAAAAGCTTTTGAACATTCTTAATTATCATACAAGTGTACAGAAAAGCTTTATAGCGCTCTTAAGTATCATACAAGTATATAAAAAACTTTAACGTTCTTAAGTATTATACAACTATATAAAAAAAACTTTGCGACGTTCTTAAGTATCGTATAAGTGTATAAAAACCTTTGTAACGTAAGTATTATACAAATGTATAAAAAAGATTTTTTACGCTCTTAAGTATCATAAAAGTGTATAAAAGACTTTGTAACGTTGAGTATTACAAAAGTGTATAAAAAGCTTTTGAACATTCTTAATCATTCAAGTGTACAAAAAAGCTTTATAGCGCTCTTAAGTATCATACAAGTATATAAAAAAACTTTAACGTTCTTAAGTATTATACAACTGTATAAAACAACTTTTTAACGTTCTTAAGTATCATGGGTAAAAAAATTGTAATGTTAAGTATTATAAAAGTGTATAAAAAGCTTTTGAACACACTTAATTATCATACAAGTGTATAAAAACTTTAACGTTCTTAAGTATTATACAACTGTATGGATACTTTTTAACATTCTTAAGTATCATACAAGTGTATCAAAAACTTTAACGTTTTTAAGTATTATACAACTGTATAAATACTTTTTAACGTTCTTAAGTATCATATAAGTGTGTAAAAAAATTGTAATGTTAAGTATTATAAAAGTGTATAAAAAGCTTTTGAACACAATTATCCTACAAGTGTATTAAAAACTTTAACGTTCTTAAGTATTATACAAGTGTATTAAAAACTTTAACGTTCTTAAGTATCATATAAGTGTGTAAAAAATTGTAATGTTAAGTATTATAAAAGTGTATAAAAAGCTTTTGAACACACTTAATTATCATACAGGTGTATAAAAAACTTTAACGTTCTTAAGTATTATACAACTGTATAAATACTTTTTAACATTCTTAAGTATCATACAAGTGTATAGAAACTTTGTAACGATTTTAAGTGTTATACAAGTGCGAAAATAAGCTTAAAACAAATGAAAAGTGCTTACTGTTTTTTGGGGATGTATAAAAAAAGTAAATTAAAATAAAAAAATAATATTCGTTATTTAGTGACGGCATGTGTGAAGTGCAAATAGAGGTAAACGACTTAGACGAGAGCGTGTGTGTGCCTGAGAGGCGACTCTCTTCTCACAACTAAACGACTTATTGTCGCCGTAGTGTTGTACTGAGCAGCCAGGACACAGGTTTACTTCCTGTTCTATGGTTGTCGTCACCGTGATTGGCGCCCTTCCTGAGTGGTTCCATCCCTGAGCTTTTCTTCCGCTTGCCGTCGTGTTGCACAGCGGAGGTTCCACTGTGCGAATGTTGCGTCACCATCCTCCTCCCCTTCTTTCGGGCCTGTGGACCAATCATTTGGCCTTTTTGTGGCGTTTTCGATTTCAGTTCATCATTTTCTGTTGTCCTTTTTGTTGAGTTTTTGTGTTGAATTTGTCATGTTTGTTTATTTTGTGCACGTGGGTGTCAGAGAACTGACGCTACTGTTCAGTCACCTCCAGCGACAGCGTAACACCAACAAGAAGGTTCTGCACAACTCCTACCACACGCCGCTGTCAGGGCTGCGGCCCTACAGCGCCCCCTACCTGTCGGGGGACAGGTATGCAGCTCGCACACGACAGGGACACACACACACACACACACACGATGGCTTTTTGTGTCGTTGCGTGTCTAACGGTGACTTATTGCACTAACCTGAGACCACTGTTGTAGCTCCGCCCCCTTCTCTGTCTGCTTAGCTCATTCTCTTCATCACCATCATCATCATCATGGCCTCACGCTCGCCGCTGACTCACCTTTTTTACTCTTCTGCCCCTCTCTTTTGCCCCATCGTGTCGTTGCCATGACATCCATCCCCCATCGTCCTCCCTGTCGCGTTCTCAGGAAGGCAGAAGCTCCGTGCAGGTTTGTGCTTCACCACCGTTTGCGGCGCTTTTAACTCTCCTCCTCCATTCTGGGGGAGGCGCCTTGCTGTCTCTGGTTGTCTTGCCTTTTTAAAAGTAGCGCGACGGAGGCGCTTGAAACGGGACAGGAGTCGGACGCTTTGGCGGCTTTGACTGGAGGAGGCGTCCTCGCCATGATGAATATACTCTGCTGTTGCATGCCCCCCACACCCTGACTCCTCACTGAGCTTCTCCATAATCCAAAATGAGCCATATAGGCCACAACATTAGGCACACTTGCAGGGCAGATGCAATAAAAAAACTTTATTAATTTTTTTTTTTTAGATTTTCACAGCCATGTTTGGCCACACAGTGAAAAAATTACAATTATATAGGCAATTGTTTTAATGCAGGGGTAGGGAACCTATGGCTCTAGAGCCAGATGTGGCTCTTTTGATGGATACATCTGGCTCTCAGATTAATCTTAGATGACATTGCCTAACACAATAAGAAATTAATACTACCGGAGTTAAAAATAATGTTCAAAATACAAAACATTCTCCAGCATTTTAATCCATCCATTCGTTTTCTAACGCATCTGTTCAAGAAGGCGCATTAATGGTAAGAAATATTCTATTTATTATTGGTTAGCTTCAAAATAAAAATGTTATCAAAAAGAATATGAGGGTTATTGTACTCCAAAAAGGTTGACGTTACTTAAAAATGCACGCATTTAGTTGTATTCAGTGTTAAAAAAAATAATATAAGGCTCTCATGGAAATACATTTTCAAATATTTGGCTTTCACGGCTCTCTCAGCCAAAAAGGTTCCCGACCCCTGTTTTAATGCGTCATATTTACATAGTACAGGGGTGTCCAAACTTTTTCCACAGAGGGCGGCACACGGAAAAATTTAAGCATGCGGGGGCCATTTTGATATTTTTCATTTTCAAACCATAACAAAATACCGTATTTCCTTGAATTTCCGCCAGGGCGCTAATTAATTTAAAACCTCTTTTCACTCCTGCACTTATCAAAGGCGTGCGGTAAAAGTAAGCATGCGCTAATTATTTTAAAACCTCTTCTCACTCCGGCACTTACCAAAGGTATGCAGTAAAAATTTGAGTGTGATGTAAGCTTGGACTTTAAATCCTACTAAATAGCTATTAATCTTCTTCCCTTTATGCAATTTCAAATTACCGGTATTGAAATCAGCCTCCTCCATTTTGAAAATGATGACAGGGGAAGTGTCACTCGTGACGTCACGAGTTTGACCAGGCGGTAATACTAAGCATGCGCTAATTATTTTGGGAAGCAAGTTTGACCCGGCAGTAATTCAAGGCACGCGCATACTATATATGCGGCAATTCAAGGAAATACGGTATATGGAATTTTTTTTAATCCTTAGGGCTCCTGGGGAGCATAGAGGGTCTCAGTCACTAAAATGTTAAAAATAAGTCAAATTATTACTATTATTTTTTATTTACTGCTTACAGTAAATCTCTATATCAACTTGAGGTTGATTTAAAGTAAAACAAACAAGGTTTTATGCCTTTTCTGTCAAAGAAAATTCTGTTTTTTATAGTAAAACTGAAATATGCAGTATTTAAATAGATAGATAGTACTTTATTGATTCCTTCAGGAGAGTTCCTTTATTTAGCAATTAAAGCCCTCAAAGATCAATAATGCAGGACACCATTGATTTTAATTATTTAATATTTTTGAGTCATCACAGTGAAAAGTTAAATAAAATCCTACTAAATATATTTGAGATCCGAAAGGTTCCCCACTCATAAAGTGATGCTTTATTATTTATTTTTTTTTTTTTTTACTTTTAACACTTAAGTTTGAACTATTATTTTGTTTGTTTTATGCTTTTTGTCAAAACGTTGATGTTTTTATAAGGCAACCACACAACATATGCAATATTATTTCCACATAAAACATTTTAAAATGATAATTTTTAAGAAACAAAGAATATATTGTGAGAATAGCTTTTAATCGATTCCTAATCAAATGGTCACCCAAAGCATCGAGAACTGAGTTAAATTGTAAGTTGTTGTAACAGTTACATGTTAAATAATTCTGAAAAAATAACATAATAATTTGTTTAAACTGGTATTGTCGTTTGCTTATTATGTTTTATTAGTTTAATTATTCAAATAATTTGATTATTATTTTATTTTAATTGATCATGTATCTTGTAATTTTTTATATCATCATATGTCAGCAGCCAAGATGAGCTGTTGTCAATTGTAAAGCCTATTATGTTTTATTATTCTAATTCGCCAACTAATGTGATTAAAAATGTACTTTTTATTTAATTTATGTAATTTTTTTATTCATTTATTATTTATCCGACTTTCACCATCGTATTTGCCATTCCAATAGTATAAATTTGTTTAAGTATATCTATAATTGTTTTTTTTATACACCTTAGTTACATAGTACTTTTACTAGATAGATTTAATTGTTTTAAATATTGATATTTAAAATGATAAATATAATTTTAACAAAATATTACTTGTTTTGTAAAAAAGAAATATAATAAATTGTATATTGGATTCCTATTAAAATTGTCAACCGAAGAATCAGAATCAAATAAAATTTCGAGTTACTATAATATTCACAATATTTATGATATAAAGAATGTTATATAGTTAGTTAAAACAAGTATTATAATTTTTTTAATTTTTTTTTATTTAATGTTTTATTATTTCAATTCGTCAAATAATTTGAATAGGCATTTATTTTAATTTAATAAAAATATATGTCAATTTCTATTCTGGCTTTTATTTTTAAAACTATTTTTTAGTGCCGTCAATCTGTTAAAAATGAGGGATTAATTAATTTCATTTTGATTTTTTTTTTTCAATCCTTCACATTTGATTTTAATTAATTCTAATTGAATGTATCTTTTTAATGAATTTATTTATTTATTCAATTTAATAAATCTGGAGTTATTTACTTTTAAATTGTGGCAGATAAAAAGATTGATTTACGTATAACCAAAAAATGTGGCTTTACAAAGTCATTTATTGTTTTTCAGAGAGGCGGTTTTCTAAAATAAAATGTCAGCCGGGATATTTTAATAAGTTAGCGAAAACACTTAATTTTTTTACATTTGCGTGCAGGTGTGCCTAATAAAGTGGCCGATAATTGTGTATATTTAATGGGCTAATTGGAATATTGAGAACCCGCCCCCTTTCGCATGCCCCGCCTCCTCTCCACCCCTCCGCCCCCTTTCCTCACCGTCTCTGCCTTGTGTGTTTCCCCAGTCAACTCCTCGCTAAAAAGCGAGGCCGCTTCCGGATTCATGCCGGACGCAAGCAGAGGTATCCGCGGCAACCGGCCTGTGCACGAAGGCGCACGACAGCGACGACGACGGCGACCGTTTTGCTTGGTCGCCTTGCCTGTTGACGTTCGCCAAGCAGAGCTGACACAAAACAAAACAAAAAAAAAAACTCTCTCATGCTGCTTGATGCATAACCGCATATCATAGCAACCCCCAGGTTCTTCTTTGCTGTTGCGTGACCTAATAGAAGCGCTGACCCTAACCCTAATGCAGCTCTGCTTTGGAAACGCCATTAATGGACTTCAGACTTTGCTTGTTGGCGCCCTTTGAAGCAACACAAAGCATGCGTTTCGGGGACCAGGGTTTTTACTAGCATGCTAATTGGAAGCTAATGCTAACGGACGGCGATGAAACCAAAGAAGCCAAAACCCTCGCCTGGCGTATAAATCATTCAGCATGCCTCACTCTTTGCCTGCGCTTTATTATTTACAAGCTTTTAAGTGCTCCAATCTTTCTCTTCTTGCTTTTCTCCTGACGCTTCGGAAAAGATGAAATTGTGTTCCATCTAACGCTATGTCCACAAATAACCGTTTTGTCCAAAGCATGTTCGTCCACACGGCATCTGCATTAAAAAAAATTAAAATTCACTCAATTAAAAATAAGAAGAAAGTTATTTCTGGAAAAGGCACGATAGATAATAAATTGTGTAAATCTTACAATTTATTCATTTAAAAAAAATTTAAATTTAAATAAACAGCAAAAAAAAATACTTGCTTTGTTTGAAATTATTAAATGCTTCCAATGATCTTTTTTTTTTAAATATAAATGTACCTACATGACAACAGTATATACAATTGATAAATTGTAATATATGTATATATATTTTGTTTAAATTATTGGATTTATTCTAAATCTGTTTTTTTTTAAATTATATTAACTGTGTAAAAAAAGGTATATTAATTTAGTTTATATGTATTTCCTAAAAAAAAAAATATATATATATATATATATATATATATAAGGTAAAATAAAAATAGTGTTTTGTGTAAATTAATATTATTGCAATTATTAGTAATAGAATGTGTAGAGTTGTTTATTACATAAAGTATATTGCAATTCATTTAATGATTAAATGAAAAAAAAACATTGATTTAGTTCCAATTAAGAAATTAATAATCAACCATAAAAAAAAATGTAATTGACATGGAATCAAGTTTATTAAAAATCGGATAAAATAACCACCATGTCTGTAGTTTTATTTATTTATGTATTTTTTTGAATTTTTTTTATAAGTTAATAATTTAATAATTTACTTTGCATTTGGCCGTAATGTAGATTAAACAATATTGTCTAAAAATGTGTTCATTAAAAGTAAGAAGAAAGTCATTTCTGAAAAAGGCACAATAGATAACTGTGTAAATTTTATAATGAATTAATTTAAAAATATGTAAATTTAGTTTAAAAAAACAGCAAAAAAAAACTTGCTTTGTTGTTTGAAATGAATAAATGTGTCGGATGTTTTTTTTTATATACATTTACTTACATGACAACAGTATATAAAATCAATAAATGTAAATATATGTTTGTATATTTTGTTTAAATTATTGGATTTATTCCAAATATTTTGTTTTTAGTATCTTAACTATATAAAAAATAGGTATATCAATTTAGCTTATGTATGTATGTATGTGATGAAATGGAAAAAAAAACATTAATTTAGTTCCAGTAAAGAAATGGATAATAAAAATGTTTTTAAATTGCACATGAAATCAAGTCTAAGTTTGTTAAAAATCTGATCAAATGTCCACCCTGTTTGCTTTATTATCTTTATTGGAAAAAACAAAAGTAAGACTTAGTTGATCAATGATTTAGCATGTGGACAAATGTCAACAAATCCACAGTGTCAGTGTTTGTGTGGACATAGTGTGACTTTCACTGTGCAGCTTCAGCTCACATGAAAGACATTCTCACGCAACGCACACAGGAAAAAAAACGAGTATATCATCATTTTACGGAATCAAGCTCATGGTGTGTGCCGACGACTCGACGGATCTCGCTGGCTGGCGTTGTTGTGGAATACTGTTGCGATGACTCGGGACATTTTAGCCACGCAGTCGTCATCGCTCCACTGACGAGATTAAGAGAGCGTGTCTTTTTTTATTCGGGCGCCTTTGTAGCTGTGCTAAATAAATCCAATTATTGGTCGCCATGGTGACTCATCAGGTGTCAGGTTTGGTGCTGATGCTGAAGTTGTTTTGTGCTTGGCTAACGAGCTCACAGCGTCTCTGGGGGTGCACGGGTCCAACGTGGACGCCCAAAGGAGCTCACAAACTCTTTCCCTCTCAGCAGTAAAATAGGCTTCCGGGATCGCATCAGGATGAACAATTCCCGATCCGCCCAGGCCATCCGCAGTAAGGCCTCGCCGCAGCCGCCCGCCTCCAACGTGGGGTGCTCCCCCAGCCAGGAGAACGTCCCCGACAACGCCAGCCCCGGGAAGGTGCAGAAGAGCTGGAGCTTCAACGACCGCACGCGCTTCCGCACCTCGCTGCGCCTCAAAGCGCGGCCGCCCGCCGACGGTACGCTCTTCACCCCGTCAGGTTCTGGCCACGCCCCCTCACAATTGTCTCCACAGCGGACGGGCTGGGAGAGGACAGCGTGGAGGACAGAGGCTACTGTGAAGTGGCTATGGATGAAGTCATTCCCGCCGTGAAGACGCTCATCCGGGCCGTCAGGTGAGTTAGCGACTTCACCTGGGGCGGTACAGCTCGGTTGGTAGAGAGACTGTGCCAGCAACTTGAGGGTTCTAGGTTCGATCCCCGCTTCCGCCATCCTAGTCACTGCTGTTGTGTCCTTAGGCAAGACATTTTACCCACCTGCTCCCAGTGTCACCCACACTGGTTCAAATGTAACTTAGATATTGGATATATATATGTGTATATATATATATATATATATGTGTGTGTGTGTGTGTGTGTGTGTGTTAGAGATGCGCGGATAGGTAATTATATCATCCGCATCTCCAAAGTTGCCATCCACCCGCCGTTCACCCGTACCAACATTTTAGCAGGACCGTACCCGCCCGCCAACCGCCCGCCGATATCCAACAGAGATTGTCCGCCTTTACCACTCACAGAGCTATTTAAACTTGTTTCACAGAGTAACGATGACAAATGGAGCCGCTAACGTTCCCGCAACTATTCAGTAGCGTTTATCTTCATAAGTATAAGGGCGTGCTGTGAAGCCATTGCCTTTGACACCTTCAACAACATGTACGAACTGAATGTTGGTCCGGCAACATGTTGTGCGCAGCTTCCGCAATAACACGTACAAGATTGAAAGGCATACTGGGTGATACAGAGTACACTGATGGTTGTGATATAAACAACTTTGACACTTACTAATATGCGCCACGCTGTGAAGCTACACCCTACAAGATTGACAAACACATTTCAGGAGAACATCCTCACAGTAACACAACATAAACGCAACTACCCACAATCCTTTGTATTCATGACACTCCTGAATATATTTTACACCTCCGCGCCCCCAACCCCGCCCCTCTTACAACCGAACGGGGGGGCGGGGTGTGCTACTAGGGGTGTATAAAATAGTCAGGAAGTGTCATGAATACAAAGGATTATGGGTATTTGTTGTGTTGCGTTCATGTTGTGTTACTGTGAGGATGTTCTCCCAAAATGTGTTTGTTGTTCTTAATTGGTGTGGCTTCACAGCGTGGCGCATATTACTAAGAGTGTTAAAATTGTTTATATCACAATCATTAGTGTACTCTGTGTTACCCAGTATGCCTTGCAGTCGTGGCCGTGTAGCTGCGGAAGCCACACACAAAATGATGCTGGACTGACAAGCAGACCGTAGATGTTGTAGTAGGCGTCAAAGGCAATGGCTTCATAGCACGCCCTAATACTTATTATCTGGGTGACTACCGGCAGTCATTCAGAAGAATATTAGCGTCACTTATTGTCTTCTTCGCTTTATGACACGGGTCCTAAATGGCAAAAGATACTAATCACAGAACCATGCATATCAAATATTTCCGGACGGTTCAACCACCACCCACCCGAATCTATTTAAAATCTATTTTTTCGTCATGTCAACCGCCCGATCCGCGGTTTATCCGCGGACTCCACGGATGAGACCGCAAACTGTGCATCTCTAGTGTGTGTATATTTATATGTGTGTGTGCGCGTATATGTATATATATGTGTGTGCGTATATGTATATACGTGTGTGTGTATATGTATATACGTGTGTGTATATGTATTTACGTGTGTGTGTATATGTATATATATGTGTGTGTGTATATGTATATACATGTGTGTATATGTATATACATATGTGTGTATATGTATATACATGTGTGTATATGTATATACATATGTGTGTGTGTGTGTATATATATATATATATGTATATGTGTGTATATGTATATATATACGTATGTATATATATGTGTGTATATATATGTATGTATATATATGTATACATGTATGTATGTATGTATGGAAATGTGTATATATACATATATATATATATGTGTGTGTGTGTATATGTATGTATATATTTGTGTATATATATGTATGTATATATATATATATATAAATATATATACACTGTGATGAGGTGGCGACTTATGCAGGGTGTACCCCGCCTACCGTCCGAATGCAGCTGAGATAGGCTCCTGCGCCCCCAAAAGTGACAAGCGGTAAAAAATGTATATATGTGTATATATAAATGGGTATATATATATATATATATATATATATATATATATATATATATATATATATATATATATATATATATATATATATATATATATATATATATATATATATATATATAAACATGCACACGCATACACAAGTCTCCAAAACGTTAACCACCATGTTGCTACAATATAAAACAAAGGAACAAAGGAAAATATAAAACTTTGTAGTTTTTATAGTGTGTGTATATATATATATATATATATACATACATATATATATGTGTGTATGTATGTATGTATATATATTTGTGTATATACAGTATATGTGCACATATGTATATGTGTGTATGTATGTATATACAGTGGGGCAAAAAGTATTTAGTCAGCCAGCGATTGTGCAAGTTCTCCCACTTAAAATGATGACAGAAGTCTGTAATTTTCATCATAGGTACACTTCAACTGTGAATGACAGAATGTGAAGAAAAAAAATCCAAGAATTCACATTGTAGGAATTTTAAAGAATTTATTTGTAAATTATGGTGGAAAATAAGTATTTGGTCAACCATTCAAAGCTCTCAGTGATGGAAGGAGGTTTTGGCTCAAAATCTCACGATACATGGCCCACTCATTCTTTCCTTAACACGGATCAATCGTCCTGTCCCCTTGGCAGAAAAACAGTCCGAAAGCATGATGTTTCCACCCCCATGCTACACAGTAAATATGGTGTTCTTGGGATGCAACTCAGTATTCTTCTTCCTCCAAACATGACGAGTTGAGTTTAGACCAAAAAGTTCTATTTTGGTTTCATCTGACCACATGACATTCTCCCAATCCTCTGCTGTATCATCCATGTATCCATTTTGGTATAAACTCAACTCGTTGTGTTTGGAGGAAGAAGAATACTGAGTTGCATCCCAAGAACACCATACCTACTGTGAAGCATGTAAAGTAAAGAATGAATGGGGCCATGTATCGTGGGATTTTGAGCCAAAACCTTCTTCCATCAGTGAGAGCTTTGAATGGTTGACCAAATACTTATTTTCCACCATAATTTACAAATAAGTTCTTTAAAATTCCTACAATGTGAATTCCTGGATTTTTTTTTCACATTCTGTGTCTCACAGTTGAAGTGTACCTATGATGAAAATTACAGACCTCTGTCATCATTTTAAGTGGGAGAATGTGCACAGTCGGTGGCTGACTAAATACTTTTTTGCCCCACTGTGTGTGTGTGTGTGTGTGTGTGTGTGTGTGTGTGTGTATATATGTGTATATATATATATATAAATATATATGTATTATGATGCTAATATTGCACCACCTTATGGACTGTTGACAATAAAACAAATGTAAGAATAATTCCTAACAAAGACTATTTCCATGATGGAATTTTTTAAAACATATTTTTATTGATTCATTTGTTAAATCTATCTTTAGTGTAATTGCGCTATGTGTGTGTTTGTAGGCGGGCAGGATGACAAGAAAAAAGAGGTGAAGAAAAGAAACAACTTACCGTACAGACCAATAAAAGCAAGCCCAAATCAGTAACTGCCACTTCAAAAACAAGCCAAAATAATGCAAATTGTAACTCTAATGAGACTTGCAAAGGACTTTGTAAAAAAAACAAGTCCTAGTTAAATTTGCAACATTTCCGTTCAGGGCTGCAGCAAATCCTTGATTAATTCCATGAGAAAAAAATTTTGATTTGCATTTTGTTGCTTCGATTATTTATTTAAGGACTTTAATTAAAAAAGTACAACATCCATTGTTTCCGGAAGACGTCTTATGGAGCTAAATTTGGGGGAACAGTTTTGAAAAACTTAGAAACTGAAACATCAAGTTTTGATATTGAACATAAATGTATTGAAAATAAATAGCACACTTTTTTTCAGTGTGAAAAAAAATATGATTCACTTTTTTTGTATTATAGCTTCTGTTTAGAGGCAGTTTACAGTTAAAGGTTTTTTTTTTAGGTTCAGATCTTTTCATATTTTTTTCAGTTCAGACTTATGGCCTGAATTTAGGGCGAGGTTGTGTCATCAACCTGCACGGTGGTACAGGGGTTAGTGCATGTGCCTCACAATACGAAGGTCCTGAATTTGATCCTGGGTTCGGGATCTTTCTGTGTGGAGTTTGCATGTTCTCCCTGTGACTGCGTGGGTTCCCTCCGGGTAGTCTGGCTTCCTCCCACTTCCAAAGACATGCACCTGGGGATAGGCCCCCTCCCACCTCCAAAGACATGCACCTGGGTATAGGCCCCTCCCACCTCCAAAGACATGCACCTGGGGATAGGTTGATTGGCAACACTAAATTGGCCCTAGTGTGTGAATGTGAGTGTGAATGTTGTCTATCTGTGTTGGCCCTGTGATCAGGTGGTGACTTGTCCAGGGTGTACCCCGCCTTCCGCCTAAATGCAGCTGAGATAGGCTCCAGCAACCCCTGAAAGGGACAAGTGGTAAAAAATGGATGGATGGGCGTGTCTCTTATCACATGACCTTCAGGAGAAGTGGCTATTTATTGGATTATTTTCCATCCATCCATCCATTTTCTACCGCTTATTCCCTTTGGGGTCGCGAGGGGCACTGGTGCCTATCTCAGCTACAATCGGGCGGAAGGCGGCGTACACCCTGGACAAGTCGCCACCTCATCGCAGGTGTGTAAAACCAATTGTTGAAATTAAAAACTCAGAATCAGAAGTACTTTATTAATCCATCTATCCATCCATTTTCTACTGCTTGTCCCTTTTGGGGTCGCAGGGGGTGCTGGAACTTATCTCCGCTGCATTCGGGTGGAAGTTGGTGAACACCCTGGACAAGTCGCCAGCTCATCACGGGGCCAACACAGATAGACAGTCCCCAAGTGCCATTTTCCATCCATTTTCTACCGCTTATTCCCTTTCGGAGTTGCGGGGGGCGCTGGCGCCTATCTCAGCTACAATCGGGCGGAAGGCGGGGTACACCCTGGACAAGTCGCCAGCTCATCACGGGGCCAACACAGATAGACAGTCCCCAAGTGGATTTTTTTTTTTTTTTTTTCAGAATTGACAAGTGAAAACGAAATAACTTCATTTTTTTAAAAACAGTGATTGGCTACTTTTTTGTTGTTGATCTCATTAAATTCCAATTAATTCCCACGTCTTTATTTAAGTCCTTTCAACCGTCAGGTTTTACTCGTTTTACTGAGGTT
>NC_084614.1:13585965-13600965 GCF_033978795.1 Nerophis ophidion | reverse complement strand
GCCATGTAAAATCACTAATGCTAATTAGTAGCATGTCAGTGGCAAAGCGAGTGTATGTTAGCATCAAGCTAGCACATTTTTGGAAAAGAGGAGCCCTACTTAAAGTTACAGTTGTAAGTCCAAGATGTCAAATGACATTTCTGTATAGTTTATAGTGTGTTGGATGGTCAGTTCAGTTTTTGCTGAGTCCAGCCAGTCTGTGCTTTATGAAGTCTTTTGTTGCTCCCTAAAAAGTGTTAATACTGTAACTATAGTACTTATGACGCACCAGCTGTTTGATCGTAACGTGCATCTTAGTGGTAGTTTTCATTAACACATTTAGAAGTGTTGAAACCGCCATGTAAAATCGCTAATGCTAATTAGTAGCATGTCAGTGGCAAAGCCAGTGTATGTTAGCATCCAGCTAGCACTTTTTTGGAAAAGAGGAACCCTACTAAAAGTTACAGTTGTAAGTCCAAGATGTCAAATGACATTTCTGTATAGTTTATAGTGTGTTGGATGGTCAGTTCAGTTTTTGCTGAGTCCAGTCAGTCTGTGCTTTATGAAGTCTTTTGTTGCTCCCTAAAAAGTGTTAATACTGTAACTATTGTACTTATGACGCACCAGCTGTTTGATCGTAACGTGCATCTTAGTGGTAGTTTTCATTAACACATTTAGAAGTGTTGAAATCGCCATGTAAAATCGCTAATGCTAATTAGTAGCATGTCAGTGGCAAAGCCAGTGTATGTTAGCATCCAGCTAGCACTTTTTTGGAAAAGAGGAACCCTACTAAAAGTTACAGTTGTAAGTCCAAGATGTCAAATGACATTTCTGTATAGTTTATAGTGTGTTGGATGGTCAGTTCAGTTTTTGCTGAGTCCAGTCAGTCTGTGCTTTATGAAGTCTTTTGTTGCTCCCTAAAAAGTGTTAATACTGTAACTATTGTACTTATGACGCACCAGCTGTTTGATCGTAACGTGCATCTTAGTTGTAGTTTTCATTAACACGTTTAGAGGTGTTGAAATCGCCATATAAAATCGCTAATGCTAATTAGTAGCATGTCAGTGGCAAAGCCAGTGTATGTTAGCATCGAGCTAGCACATTTTTGGAAAAGAGGAACCCTACTAAAAAGTTACAGTTGTACGTCCAAGATGTCAAATGACTTTTCTGGATAGTTTATAGTGTGTTGGATTGTCAGTTCAGTTTTTTTGCTGAGTCCAGTCAGTCTGTGCTTTATGAAGTCTTTTGTTGCTCCCTAAAAAGTGTTAATACTGTAACTATTGTACTTATGACGCACCAGCTGTTTGATCGTAACGTGCATCTTAGTGGTAGTTTTCATTAACACATTTAGAAGTGTTGAAATCGCCATGTAAAATCGCTAATGCTAATTAGTAGCATGTCAGTGGCAAAGCCAGTGTATGTTAGCATCCAGCTAGCACTTTTTTGGAAAAGAGGAACCCTACTAAAAGTTACAGTTGTTAAGTCCAAGATGTCAAATGACATTTCTGTATAGTTTATAGTGTGTTGGATGGTCAGTTCAGTTTTTGCTGAGTCCAGTCAGTCTGTGCTTTATGAAGTCTTTTGTTGCTCCCTAAAAAGTGCTAATACTGTAACTATTTTACTTATTACGCACCAGCTGTTTGATCGTAACGTGCATTTTAATTGTAGTTTTCATTAACACGTTTAGAGGTGTTGAAATCGCCATGTAAAATCGCTAATGCTAATTAGTAGCATGTCAATGGCAAAGCCAAACTATATTAGCATCAAGGTGTTAGTCATCAAATAATGCCGGTTTGAGCAAACTGCAGCTAGCCTTAGCTAATTTAACCAACCCCCACTCCTTAATGCTTCAGTCACACAGGATTCTCACAGGAATGAGGCAAAAACTAACCCTGAACCACTGTTCCTTACCTAGTTGTGCCTCCGTTACACGTGTACATTATTGTGCTCTGTCCCGTGCTAGAGTGGACCAGATCATCGGGCGAGGGGCCGTTCAGCCCGACAAGAAAGTGCGGCCAGAAAAGGGCGAGAAAACGCCGCCAGAGCTGGACTCTCTGGACGAGCTTAGCATGATGGGCCGTGTGGTTAAGGTGGAGAAACAGGTACGTGCCAGCAAAAAAACTAAAAAAAATAACAACTCCAGATGTCAACGTTAACGTGTATATCTTAATATACGCGTATATTAAGCGGTAGAGCGGCCGTGCCAGCAACTTGAGGGTTCCAGGTTCGATCCCCGCTACCGCCATCCTAGTCACTGCCGTTGTGTCCTTGGGCAAGACACTTTACCCACCTGCTCCCAGTGCCACCCACACTGCTTTAAATGTAACTTAGATATTGGGTTTCACTATGTAAAGCGCTTTGAGTCACTAGAGCTATATAAATATAATTCACTTCACTTCAATTAATGAAATATGGTAATAATCATGTATAAACGCAGAGTAATCACGCCTTTTATTTTGCCCGCACATGCTCCATAACCGTAACCCTGCTTGTTTAATACGCTTCAAAATAACCCCCTTTAGATAAAACGTCGTTGTAAGATTGGGCATTTGAGTCAACATTTCTCCGTAGAAAAGTGTAAAATAAAGTGATACAAATTCCTTATTATTTTTGTACATTATTGCACAATATTTCACATTTGACTGTGCATTGTGGACAAAATAGTTCCAACTGATTGCTTCTGTGACTTCTAACATGTAGCTGCAGTGTGACCGAATGACCAGCAGAGGGCGACTGCCCCATTTCTTTATTGTGTAAAGTCGAGATGTGACGTTCGCGAACGAGACGAGTCGTTTGAACGACTCTTTTAAGTGAACGATGAGAACCTACTCACAGTTGCTTGTTTGAAAACCGTTTCTAAAGCACATGCGGGTATGACGTCACCCGACTGGCAACTCGACTAGAAAATGAGTCAGGCTCAAAGAAAAAAGCAGCATTTAAAGTCACTTTTTTAAATTTGTTTTACTTATATTTTATTTGTAGCCACTTTTCTGGTTATTGTTCTGATACATAAAAAAGTTTAAGCGTACACACACCAGGTAGAGACGATATGTATTCACATTTTTATTATGTCTTAATTTTTTTAAATATTTTTTATGTACATAAATACATTGTTTGTATATTTCTTCTGTATTGCTAAAATGCTCTTGTGATACAAAGTTTTTTAGGTGAGGGAAAATTCCAAAAGTATGTGGATATGACACCACCTTAAAAAATGTTTACAATTAAAAAAAAATATATATTTTAGAATAATTTACAGCAATTAAGTAATAATTGTGTACATTTGAAATAGTCTGTTCCACATCTTGTCTTATAACCACGAGCAGTGATTGTTTCGTTTTTTAAAAAACAACAACATACAACTAGATTGTAGCTGAGATAGGCGCCAGCGCCCCCCGCGACCCCGAAAGGGAATAAGCGGTAGAAAATGGATGGGATGGAACATACAACTAATTTTTTGAACGACTCCTCAAGATCCGACTCTCTTCAAAGAGCTATAAGTCCCATCTCTAGTGTAAAGATGTTCAAAAAGTTTTTAAAGGCCTACTGAAAGCCACTACTAGCGACTACGCAGTCTGATAGTTTATATATCAATGATGAAATATTAACATTGCAACACATGCCAATACGGCCTTTTTAGTTGACTAAATTGCAATTTTAAATTTCGCGCGAAGTATCCTGTTGAAAACGTCGCGGAATGGTGACACGTGCGCGTGACGTCACGGATTGTAGCGGACCTTTTGTTCCAGCCCGATCCCAGCTATAATAATCGCATAATTACACAGTATTCTGGACATCTGTGTTGCTGAATCTTTTGCAATTTGTTCAATTAATAATGGAGACGTCAAAGAAGAAAGATGTAGGCGGGAAGCGGTGTATTGCGGCTGCCTTTAGCCACACAAACACAGCCGGTGTTTCCTTGTTTACATTCCCGAAGATGAAGCTTTACTATGGAACAGAGCGGTCAAGCGAACATGGTTCCCGACCACATGTCAACCGTCAGGTTTCGTTGAGAAAATTGTGGTAATAGGTCGGCTCTTACCGTAGACATGAGCGAAGCTTGCGTCGTTCCTCGTGCACTTGTCAAAGAGGCAGCTGCGTACTGTCTTTCCTCCTCCGACCGGCCGCCCCCGAACGTGGGATGCTTCCACCGTGGAGGAGGGGGAAAAAAAGCTCAGCCCAGCCCGACCGGCTGCCTTCGCTTCGCTTCGTCGAGAAACGTGGTTTCCCTCAGAGACACTGGCGGTCACCACACCCCTCTGACTTTCAGGTACGACAGTATAATCTCACTAAAACACTAGTAACATAATAAGCAGATAAGGGATTTTCCAGAATTATGCTAATAAATGTTTCTAATAACATCTGAATCGCTCCCACTGCCCTGTCTTTTTTTTTTTTGTAGTCCTTCACTCTAACTTTGCTCATCCACAAATCTTTCATCCTCGCTCAAATTAATGGGGAAATCGTCGCTTTCTCGGTCCGAATTGCTCTCGCTGCTGGTGGCCATGATTGTAAACAAAGTTCAGATGTGAGGAGCTCCACAACCTGTGACGTCACGCGCACATCGTCTGCTACTTCCGGTACAGGCAAGTCTTTTTTACTAGCAACCAAAAGTTGCGAACTTTTTGGTCGATGTTCTCTACTAAATCCTTTCAGCAAAAATATGGCAATATCGCGAAATGATCAAGTATGACACATAGAATGGACCTGCTATCCCCGTTTAAATAAGAACATCTAATTTCAGTAAGCCTTCAATACTTGAGTGGGCCCGGAGGTGAAAAAGGCTAAAACCCGATGACTTCATGGATGAATTTGAATGTTGACGTTTGACGAGTCTTGTCATCCTTTTAGATTCAGTCCATTGACAACAAGCTGGACCTCCTGCTGAGTTTCTACTCACAGTGTCTGAAGAAAGGCTCCTCCCACCTCACCTTGTCCACCCTGCTGGACCCGGACCTTACCTCAGACTACCACAGCCCCACGGACCAAAGAGACCTCTTCCCGTCCGCCAACACGCTCAACAACATCTCCCAGTCGGAGAGCTGCAACTTGGAGTCGCAGTGAGCGTACACTACGGCGGCCCTCTTGTTTTTTGTTTATTTTTGCTCTGATTTTTTTCGCCTTTTTACCCTGGTCCTCTGGTCCTGCGTCCTCAGGTCGCTCCTCATGTGACTGCTACAGCCAGGGGCCACTAGAGGACTCCACCGGACCACCTTTTGGTCCTGCAGCGGAGGAGGAAGACAGAAAAACGGGGACAAACTATTTGACACAGACGTCATTCTGGTCCCTCACAGCGACGACGAGCAAGAGCGTGCAGAAGAAAGTCACAATTCGGTGCGTGACCTCCTCCAAGGTGCTTTTTTTTTTTCCACACGAATGGACAGACGTTGGCTAGAAAAAATCTCCATGTTTGCTCACTGCACGCTGGAGCGCGCCTCCGTGTTTACGTGCTAGCGTCGTTACACTTGGAAAGAGGTAACGCTGAAAGAAGAAGAAGAATGCAGCGTATTGCATGACTTAGAAGCAATGATCTGTGTGCCTTCTGCTAACAGACACCGCCATCATTCAGATTTGAATACTGTAAATATCCTCATTTGAGCGTGTCAACAACACCCGGGAGAGTGAATGAAGTGTCTCGTTCGAAGAGACAGGCTGACGACCCACCCGCCACTTTATTAGGAACACCTGCACAATCCGCGATAAAAGCCAAAATTAATTGGCGGTATTTATTTGACCATGTTTATGATTATTGTGCTGCAATACTGTTAATGAACATTTTAAATGCTTGTATTCAAAGTTAAAACAGCCACATTTCCACAAATATATATATATATAAGCTTTTTGGGATGAATCTGCAGTCCATCCATCCATTTTCTACCACTTGTCCCTTTCAGGGTTGCGGGTGCTACTGTATAACACGCTCTACATCCATGTATTGTGCACTGTTTTACAGAGATCAGTCCTACGCTACGTGTGTGTGTGTGTGTGTGTGTGTGTGTGTGTGTGTCTATATATATATATATATATATGTATATTTATATATATATATATATATATATATATATATATATATATACTGTGTGTGTGTATATATATATGTATATATACATACACACACATATATTTATATATACACACACAATGTACATATATACAGTACACATACATGTACAAAAGTACAGACATATATTTTATATATATATATATATACATAGGGCTTCACGGTGGCAGAGGGGTTAGTGCGTCTGCCTCACAATACGAAGGTCCTGCAGTCCTGGGTTCAAATCCAGGCTCGGGATCTTTCTGTGTGGAGTTTGCATGTTCTCCCCGTGAATGCGTGGGTTCCCTCCGGGTACTCCGGCTTCCTCTCACTTCCAAAGACATGCAGCTGGGGATAGGTTGATTGACAACACTAAATTGGCCCTAGTGTGTGAATGTTGTCTGTCTATCTGTGTTGGCCCTGCGATGAGGTGGCGACTTGTCCAGGGTGTACCCCACCTTCCGCCCGATTGTAGCTGAGATAGGCGCCAGCGCCCCCCGCGACCCCGAAAGGGAATAAGCGGTAGAAAATGGATGGATGGATATATATACATATATATATATATATATATATATAGAGTATATATATATATATATATATGTGTGTGTGTGTACTGTACATACATACATACATATATTGTGTGTATATATATACATGCATATATATTGTGTGTGTGTATATATATATATATATACATATATATATAAAGATATATATATATATATATATATATATATATATATATATATATATATGTATGTATACACACAGACACGCTATATATGTATGTATGTGTATGTATATAGTACATATATATGTGTGTATGTATGTTTACATGTGTATGTATTTATGTACTTTATTCGGGCGGAAGGAAGGGCTACACCCTGGACAAGTTGCCAATCAACCTATCCCCAGGTGCATGTTTTTGGAGGTGGGAGGAAGCCGGTGTACCCGGAGGGAACCCACGCAGTCACGGGGAGAACATGCAAACTCCACACAGAAAGATCCCGAGCCCGGGATTGAACCCAGGACTACTCAGGACCCTTGTATTGTGAGGCACATGTACTAACCCCTGTTGCAACATGCTGCCCTGTGTGTGGGCGTGCGTGCGTGCATGAAGGGAAGTGAAGTGAAGTGAAAAATGTTTTAATATAGCGCTTTTCTCTAGTGACTCAAAGCGCTTTACATAGTGTATCTAAGTTCCATTTAAACCAGTGTGGGTGGCACAGGGAGCAGGTGGGTAAAGTGTCTTGCCCAAGGACACAACGACAGTAACTAGGACGGCGCAAGCGGGAATCTAACCCGGAACCCTCAAGTTGCTGGCACGGCCACTCTACCAACCGAGCTAAGCCTCCCCATGCCGTGTGTGTGCATATACACTTAGCGTAGGATTGATCTCTGTAAAACAATGCTCAATACATGGATATAGAGCGTAGTGTGAAATAGAGATAAATGGGCTTTCGCACCCGCGACCCCGTAAGGGACAAGCTGTAGAAAATGGATGGATATATAGACTGCAGATTCATCCCAACAAGCTTATGTGTGTGTGTATGTATATATATATATATATATATATATGCCTGTATATATGAATGTATATATATATATGTATTATATATTTATATCTATTTGTATGTATATATGTGTGTATATATACATGTATGTATGTATATTAATGTGTGTGTATGTGTATATATATATATCAACGTGTAAGTGTGTATATATATGTTTATATGAATATATGTATTTATACATATGAATATATATATAATGTCTGTATATATGTATATGTACAGTTTGGGTGTTTGTGTGTGTGTATGTGTATATACATTTATGTATATTTGGCTGTATAATATTTTATTTATATATATATATATATATATATATATATATATATATATATATATATATATATATATATATATATATATATATATATATATGAACTGTCAACGGTCATACAAAAGTCCCTTTGGTGTTCTCAAAAACAATAACAACCATGTTGTACAATCATTAAAAAAAAAAAGTTTAAAAGTTAAATAATTTTTACCATGCTGTCTGCAAAGGACATATTGACGTGCTGTAACTAGGTGGAGAAGAGGAATGGTGGGGGTTCCCTCTGCTCTTTAAGTCTAAGTCCACAGCAAATCCCTCCTTTACATGATGTTTTGTTGGCTTTTTTGGGCCAATATAGAGTAACAAAATAATAGAAGTTGGTGAATGGCGAGAAAAGAAACACACGCTGAAACATTGAGAAGTTGCGGCCGAGTAATTGACTTTGTAAACAGAAGATATAACGCAGGGGGATGCGCCTTCCCAAAATGACCGGGCCCCTTGTGTACTTTATTACACAGGAATTGATATCATCAAAATGGCGTCAGACGAAATGAATGAAGCGTTCGCACACAGAGGCAGGCATATTTGGCGCGATCTAAAAGTGGGTCAATTAAAAAGTTTGCAACAGGAGCGCTTCGTAAAACGAGGTGCCACTGTTTAATCATTTATATCGGGGGTGCTGAAAAAAACGATTCACATCCCAATCGGATTGATTGATTGATTGATTGATACTTTTATTAGTAGATTGCACAGTACAGTACATATTCCGTACAATTGACCACTAAATGGTAACACCCGAATAAGTTTTTCAACTTGTTTAAGTCGGGGTCCACGTTAATCAATTCATGGAATCGGCGCGATTATCTACCCGGATTCTGAATAGATTCACTTTCCAAAATAATAGAAAATTATTATATTTTAAGAATTTATTTGTAAAATTATGTTTTTTGGCCATGTCCGCACTTATTTGCTGAAATCACATGTAATTCAAATGTAACCTGTGACCTCTTTAAAAAAAAACAAAAAAAAAACTTTATCATTTATATACCAAATAATATATTATGAGGATTGTGTTGAATCCAGAATTTATTCTGAAAAGAATCGTCATCCCAGGAATCAAATTAAATTGTTGAATTCACATCCCTAATATGTATGTTTAAAATACATACTGTATTATGTATTATTTTAATTATTTATGTGTGGAAAATATTTTTATTAAATCACCTTCATAAATGAAAAAAATATATTTTATTTTATTTTTTTAGATTATAAATAATTAATAGAAAATACATTTTGTAAAACCCCTAATAAAGGCCTGCTAGTGGCTGCTTTAATATGCACAGTAAACGTGCTCCACCTAGTGGTAAGGTGGGTAAACTGCTGTTGAAGAAAAAGTAGATATTGCCAGCACAAAACATATAATATTGTGTAAAATGTGATCTTAAACATTATTGTTGGATTGTGCAGGCTTCCCTAATGAAGCATCCTCGGTGTCGTCATGTATGAAGTCAGTCTAGAAAGTTCTTGTGCAGAAAAGGTTGCAAGACACAGGAAGTAGCGTGGCATGCTGCAACTACCTCTGAAGCCGCTAGAGGGCGCCACTAGAGAGCCTGCCCGACCGAATGCCTTGCATGATCTCTTTCTCTTTGCATGTCCATAAACAACCCCCCCTCCCCCCCTCACCACCCATCAATCACTGACTTGCCGCCGTTTTGACATTCCACCTTTGACCTCGCTCGCCGTCTTCTTGCGGGCGAGGAACCTTCTTTTTCGAACTGACAGCAATAAGCAATAAAAGCTAAGCGAGCGGAGTCCGATGTAGCAAAGTGTGTCAACTTGTTGACCTTTGAACCCCCGGACGCACCTGATGACGCGCGCCCGGCGGGAGTAGAGTGAGGTAGCTCACGTGATTAACTTATTAATTTATTACTTTCAATAAAGATATTTGGACTGTATGATGCTTTGGTACTTTTTTTTTTTTTTTTATACCCCGGGACCTTTGTGGGTCTATTTTACTGCCTTTAAAGATGACATCATGCAACAAAATGTTTATTTTGGAATCAAATGTGGCCACAGGAGTCAAAATGTGCAATGTCAGTCCTTTGCTAACTTATTTCTAGCCCAACCTTTCTACAAATCCCGTTTCCGTATGAGTTGGGAAATTGTGTTAGATGTAAATATAAACGGAATACAATGATTTGCAAATCCTTTTCAAGCCAAATTCAGTTGAATATGCTACAAAGACAACATATTTGATGTTCAAACTCATAAACTTTTTTTTTGTTTCAAATAATCATTAACTTTAGAATTTGATGCCAGAAACACGTGACAAAGAAGGTGGCAATAAATACTGATAAAGTTGAGGAATGCTCATCAAACACTTATATGGAACATCCCACAGGTGTGCAGGCTAATTGGGAACGGGTGGGTGCCATGATTGGGTAAAAAAGCAGCTTCCGTGAAATGTTAAGTAATTCTCAAACAAGGATGGGGCGAGGGTCACCAATTTGTAAGCAAATTGTCGAATAGTTTTAGAACAACATTTCTCAACGAGCTATTGCAAGGAATTTAGGGATTTTACCATCTACGGTCGGTAAAATCATCAAAAAGTTCAGAGAATCTGGACAAAATCACTGCACGTAAGCGATGATATTACGGACTTTTGATCCCTCAGGCGGTACTGCATCAAAAAGCGACATCAGTGTGTAAAAGATATCACCACATGGGCTCAGGAACACGTCATAAAACAACTGTCAGTAACTACAGTTGGTCGCTACATCTCTAAGTGCAAGTTAAAACTCTACTATGCAAAGCCAAACACATTTATCAACAACATCCTGAAACGCCGCCGGCTTGGCTGGGCCCGAACTCACCTAAGATGGACTGATGCAAAGTGGAAAGGCGTTCTGTGGTCTGACGAGTCCACATTTCATATTGTTTTTGGAAATATTCAACATCGTGTCATCCGGACCAAAGGGGAAGCGAACCATCCAGATATTTGGAAACAGAGGACGTGGTGTCCTCCAGAACAGAGAGGAAAATAACCATTCGGATTGTTATAGGCGCAAAGTTCAAAAGCCAGCATCTGTGATTGTATGGGGGTGCATTAGAGCTCAAGGCATGGGTAACTTACACATCTATGAAGGCACCATTAATGCTGAATGGTCCATACAGGTTTTGGAGCAACATATGTTGTCATCCAAGCAATGTTATCATGGACGCCCCTGCTTATTTCAGCAAGACAAGTGTTACAACAGCGTGGCTTCGTAAAAAAAGAGTGTGGGTACTTTCCGGGCCCGCCTGCAGTCCAGAACTGTCTCCCATCAAAAATGTGTGGCGCATTATGAAGCGTAAAATACGAGAGCGGAGACCCCGGACTGTTGAACGACTGAAGCTCTACATAAAACAAAGATGGGAAATAATTCCCCTTTCAAAGCTTCAACAATTAGTTTCCTCAGTTCCCAAACGTTTATTGAGTGTTGTCAAAAGAAAAGGTGATGCAACACAGTGGTGAACATGCCCTTTCCCAACTACTTTGGCATGTGTTGCAGCCATGAAATTCTAAGTTAATTATTATTTGCAAAAAAAAATAAAGTTTATGAGTTTGAACATCAAATATCTTGTCTTTGTAGTGCATTCAATTGAATATGGGTTGAAAAGGATTTGCAAATCATTGTATTCCGTTTATATTTACATCCAACACAATTTCCCAACTCATATGGAAACGGGGTTTGGACATTGGAGTTCCCCGGGACCCTTTTGTCCCCCATTGACTCCCTTTATAACGGCCATTTTTCCCTATACTGTAAACCTGTTATTTTATACCGCTTTTTCCGTGAAAACCAAATAAATCCAAGCATTTCCCTTTAGAAATCAAAACCCAAAATCAGTGAAGTTGGCCCGATGTGTAAATGGTAAAAAAAATTTTTTTTTTACAATGATTTGCAAATCCTTTTCAACCTATATTCAATTGAATAGACTGCAAAGACAAGATACTTAACGTTCCAACTGGTGAACTTTGTTTTTTTTTTTGCAAATATTAGCTCATGCCTGCAACATGTTTCAAAAAAGCTGGCACAAGTGGCAAAAAAGACTGAGAAAGTTGTGGAATGCTCATCAAACACTTATTTGGAACATCCCACATGTGAACGGGCTTATTTGGGAACAGGCGGGTGCCATGATTATGTATAAAAGCAGCTTCCATGAAATGCTAAGTTATTCACAAACAAGGACGGGGCGAGGGTCACCACTTTGTCAACAAATGTGTGAGCAAATTGTTTAAGAACAACATTTCTCAACCAGCTATTGCAAGGAATTTAGGGATTTCACCGTCTATCGTTCGTAATATCATCAAAATAAATCGCTGCATTGTTTGAATAATTATGTATAAGTTATCACACAACTCTTATACTTAAAGGCCATTGCTATAGTTATCTATTGTGCTCAAGTTGTACTTTTATATATCTGCTGACAGCCAAGGACGGACTTCGAGTACCTCAACGCAGATAAAACAGAGACAGGGCGAAGTCACGAGTGTCAGCACGTTTCCATTCTGGATAATCACGTAGTGTGTCTACTGGGGCCGCATGCATCACCCCTTCCTTCAGAATCAGCCTCAGTGATGTTAAGTAGGGAACTCCCGAATAAATAGAGGAGCGCGTGGGGCTGTACCTGAGAGCGCAGGGTGAAACTGTAGCTGAGTGTTCAGCCCAATACATTTCTCCTCATGAGCAAAATTGAACTCTGTCTCTGCGTGATTTCTTGCTTCTTGTCTTGTTTGATAGTTTGGTGTTTGAACCTGAAATGCACGTAAGCAGCAAGGCTGAAAACCAACATTGAAGGATAGGACAGGATAGGTCTTTATTGTCATTGCACAAGTACAACGAAACTTTGTTTTCAGCACAAACCTGTTCAAGATTAGACAAACAAACAGAGTACAGGGTTACAAAACAAGAACGCTGATGGGTCGCCATAAGTCGCCCCGTAAAAGATGGGAAAGATGTATATACATATATATATATCGAGAGGAGCCAGATGAGGTGGTTCGGGCATCTGGTCAGGATGCCACCCGAACGCCTCCCGAGGGAGGTGTTTAGGGCACGTCCAACCGGTAGGAGGCCACGGGGAAGACCCAGGACACGTTGGGAAGACTATGTCTCCCGACTGGCCTGGGAACGCCTCGGGATCCCCCGGGAAGAGCTAGACGAAGTGGCTGGGGAGAGGGAAGTCTGGGCTTCCCTGCTTAGGCTGCTGCCCCCGCGACCCGACCTCGGATAAGCGGAAGAAGATGGATGGATGGATGGATATGTATACATAAATAAATATGTATATATATATGTGTACATATATATGTGTATATATACATATGTATATATGTATATATATATACATGTGTATATATATATGTATATACATATGTATATATACATGTGTGTATATATATGTGTGTATATATATATATATGTGTGTGTTTATATATACATGTATATATGTTTATATATGTATATATACATGTATGTAGGTGTGGGAAAAAATCACAAGACTACTTCATCTCTACAGATCTGTTTCATGAGGGGTTCCCTCAATCATCAGGAGATTTTAATGGAAGCATTCACATACAATGGTTTATATAGAGCACAGAGTGGGTGGGTACAAGCAGGCGTAGGGTGTGGTGATTGGCTCATGTGTTACCTAGGAGGTGTTTCCGTCTATAGCGGCATGTTGAAATGATTTCACTGCGCTTGTTGAGAGATGATAGATCTGGATGATATATAATAAACAGTTTCTCTTTTAAGCATAGGTTGCATCTTTTATTACCACTGTTGTAAGGTGTGCTGGATGCAAGAATTTGCCATGTTATTGAATATTCAACATTATTGTCTTTGAGGTTCCAAATGTGTTTGCTGAGTTCTGTAGAATTCTGCAAAGTCTGGTTTCTAAAGGAGGCGTTGTGATTATTCCATCTTGTTTTGAACGCTCCTTCGGTTAATCCTACGTACGTGTCGGATGTGTTAATGTCCTTGCGTATTACCTTTGCTTGGTAAACGACTGATGTCTGTAAGCACCTTCCGTTGAGAGGGCAATCAGGTTTCTTGCGACAGTTACATTCATTATTGGTTTCAGAGTCGTTTAGTCTGAACTTCAAACTTCTACAGAATGGACATACCAGAACATAACTCTTTACTGGACAAAAGCATCACCAAATCATACAAAAAAGCGCAACCCAACACTTTACAGAACATCCACCTGGAAAACAAGCGGATCGCAACCGAACTGGACATTGAGGACAGGGTGGACGCCACAGCCAACAAAGAAGCCTTCATCACATTGAAGGACCACAAACCCAACTTCGCAAATAACCCAACATGCCGACTAATAAACCCAACTAAATCCGAAATAGGAAAAATCAGCAAAATAATCCTGGACAGAATCAACGCAAAAATCAAGGACAAAACACCACTCAACCAATGGAGAAATACAGCAGCAGTAATCAAATGGTTCAACAACATCCAAGACAAACAACAACACAACTTTATCTCCTTCGACATCGAAGAATTTTACCCTTCCATCACGCAAGACCTACTGACCCAAGCACTAAACTTCGCCTCGGACTACGACTCAATCACAGGCAACGAAAGAAACATCATCATCCACGCAAAGAACTCCACACTCATCCACAACAGTGGCAAAAAAAGAACAATTCAACATTTGACGTTACTATGGGGAGTTTTGACGGGGCAGAAACGTGTGAACTCGTTGGGAGTTTCCTCCTCTCCCAGCTTGCTAGCCTCAACCTGAACCTTGGTATTTACCGTGATGATGGACTGGCAGTGTGCTGCGCCTCGCCAAGGAGCAGCGAGAACACCAAGAAGCGCATATGCCAAATCTTCAAAGAAAACGGCCTACGGATCACGATTGAAGCCAACAAGCAAACCGTCAACTTCCTCGACGTCACTTTCAACCTGAGAAATAACAGCTACCAACCATTCACGAAACCCAACACAACACTCCAATACGTGCACCATGACAGCAACCACCCACCCACCACCACGAAAAGAATACCTACCGGAATTAATAAAAGACTATCGATGCTGTCATCCAGCAAAGCTGAATTCGACCAAGCCACCCCCCCGTACCAGAAAGCA
>NC_084614.1:13558465-13568465 GCF_033978795.1 Nerophis ophidion | reverse complement strand
CCCGAAAACTCACACCCCTGATATTTAATAAGTTTTGTAAACAAAATACTATCAAAAATTAAAAGTAAAATACTTACATCAAATTTTATTTTAAAATTATTTATTCCAGTAAAGTTCAGACTATAAGCCGCTACTTTTTCCCTACGCTTTGAACCCTGCAGCTGTAAAGATGGCACGGCTAATTTATAAATTCTTCTTCGCTGACGGCAATAATAAAAAAATTTTTTTTTTTCGTTTTTTTTTTAATACAGATTTTTTATTTTTTTTTAAATACGTTTTTGAGACCATCATTTAATCAAATCGTCAGATATCAAAATGGGATGGAATCGTTACATGCCCGAACACTCACACCCCTGATATTTAATATTTAAGTTTTGTAAAAAAAATACAATCAAAAATTAAAAGTAAAATACTTACATAAAATGTTATTTTAAAAACATTTATTCCAGTAAAGTTCAGACTATAAGCCGCTACTTCTTCCCTACACTTTGAACCCTGCAGCTGAAAAGATGGCGCGGCTAACTTATAGATTCTTCTTCGCTGACGGCAATAATAAAAAATACTTTTTTTTTGTTTTTTTTTAATACAGAATTATTATTTTTTTAAATACGATTTTTGGACCATCATTTAATCAGATCGTCAGATATAAAAATTGGATGGAACCGTTTCATTCCCAAAAACTCACACCCCTGATATTTAATATTTATGTTTTGTGAACAAAATTCTATCAAAAAATTAAAAGTAAAATACTTACATAAAATGTTATTTCAAAATTATTTATTCCAGTAAAGTTCAGACTTTAAGCCGCTACTTTTTCCCTACGCTTTGAACCCTGCAGCTGTAAAGATGGCGCGGCTAACTTATAGATTCTTCTTCGTTGATGGCAAAAATTTAAAAATAATTTTATAAAAAGAACAAAATTTAGCAAGAATGTTTTATTGTACGTGATATGGCGCCACCTTTTGGACAAATTTTCTCAGTGCAGGTGCTGCAATGTCCTTCCATTAGCTGGTAGTGCTTTTTTATTTTTTTTATTATTATTTTAAACAGAATGTTGTTCATTCTTCTAGCTGTCCATAACCATTTTACTCACATGGATTACTCATTCATCACTCCAAGCAACATTTGTAAGTTTTACAATACAACTAAAACAATTCATACTCACTAAACCGTCCCATTTGTGATGTCTGTAGGGGTGTTTTCCTGCATATTTGTACATGCTATTGTAATGTAATGACGCTACAGGCCGTTAGCACTAGCTAATATGCTAACACGTTTACGAGTGTCTGTGTTAGTGTTATTAACTTACAAGGGCATTGTTTTTGTATTGTTTCAGTTTCACGACATTCCTCAGTACATTCACCAAGACGTCACCATGGAGGTATTGAGTCTGTTTAGCTGTTTGGAGAGCTAGTGGGTCCGTGATGATGACTTCTGTTTTGCTCGATCAGCCGTTTTACTGCCTTGTTACAGACACAGTTTGGAAACAATTAAGGTATGTAAATAAACACTTACAGAATCCTACTCATTTCACAGAGTAATTATATGCGGTTAATAGTCCGGTGCAGCTAATATATGAAAGAAAAAAATATATTTTAAAATTTAGGGGGTGTGGCCTATATATCCGGCGCTCTATAGTCCGGAAAATACGGTATTTAGACTTTTTTTAAAGAAAAATGTAATTTCTATTCATTTGTCAACTGGTTCCACACAACTGTTTTATATTAGATTGTTCAGAAAAACTTAGTTACTTTTTTGATCTGAAAAAGCTTTAAAAATTCACCTGAAAAAGTCCTGGAATTTAACCGTTAAAAAAAAAATAAACGTGCATGTTTCCCAAATGTCGGTGCTTTCCATTGACAGTAAAAAAGTGGTAAGAGTTTTTGTTCTTTCTTCTTGGTGAAAGAAAAGTGTTGTTGTTATTTTGGCGCTCACAATGTCCTTGGAACAAGCAGCTACTGCACTGCCAGTACAAGGACTAATCATAATCATCATAATTATAATAATAATAATAATAATAATAATAAGTGACTTGTCCAGGGTGTACACTGCCTTGCGCCCAAGTGCAGCTGGGATCGTCTTTTTCACCAACAAATGATGATACAGACAAACAGACATATTTTATACACAGCAACAAATGATGATACAAACATATTTTATACACACAGACAGTACGCACAGACAGCTAAATTATACGCAAAGAAATATATTTTTTACACTATTTTTATTTGCAGGAGACTGTAGTTCTTGTTGTTGTTGTTGTTGTTCTTCTTCTCCTTCTTCCCCTTCTTCTTATTCCTCCTCCTCTCCTTCCCCTTCTTCTTCCTCCTCCTTTTCTTCTTCTTCCTCTTCTTATTCCCCCTCCTCCCCTCCTCCTTCTTCGTACACCTCCTCCTCCTCTCCTTCCTCTTCTTCTTCTTTTCCTCCTCTCCTTCCTCTTCTTCTTTTTCCTCCTCCTCTCCTTCCTCTTCTTATTACTCCTCCTCTCCTTCTTCTCCTTATACCTCTTCCTCTCCTCTTCTTCTCCTTCCTCTTCTTCTTCTTCCTCCTCTCCTTCCTCTTCTTCCTTTTCCTCATCCTCTCCTTCTTCTTCTTATTCCTCTTCCTCTCCTCTTCTTCTCCTTCCCCTTTTTCTTCTTCCTCCTCTCCTTCTTCTTCTTCCTCCTCCCCTCCCTCCTCTTCTTTGTCTTCCTCCTCTCCTTCCTCTTCTTCTTTTTCCTCCTCCTTCCTCCTATTTTTCCTCCTCCTCTCCTTCTTCTTATTCTTCTTCCTCTCCTTCTTCTTATTCTTCTTCTTCCTCTCCTCCTTCTTCTTATTCCTCCTCCTCTCCTTCCTCTTCTAATTAATTTTCTTCTTCCTCCTCCTCCTCTCCTTCTTCTTCTTCTTCTTCCTCCTCCTCTCCTTCTTCTTCTTCCTCATTATCTCCTTCTTCTTCTTCCTCCTCTTTTCCTTCTTCTTATTCCTCCTCCTCCTCTTCTTCTTCTTCCTCCTCCTCTCTTCTTCTTCTTCTTCCCCCTCCCCTCCCCCTTCTTCTTCTTCCTCCTCCTCTCTTCCTTCTTCTTTTTTCCTCCTTTTTCCCCTCTCCTTTCTTATTTCCTCTCCTACTTCTTCTTCTTCTTCCTGCTCCTCTCCTCCTTCTTCTTTTTCTTCCTATCCTTCTTCTTCCTCCTCTCCATATTCTTTCTCTCCTTCTTCTTTTTTATCCTCTCCTCCTTCTTCTTCTTCCTCCTCCTTCTCCTCTCCTTCTTCTTCCTCCTCCTCTCCTCCTCCTTCTTCTTCTTCTTCTTCTTCTTCTTCTTCTTCTTCTCCTCCTCCTCCTCCATTTCCTGGATATGACCAGACGACCTGCTTGCAGTGTAATGTGTGTGTGAGTCAGTGTGCGTGTGTGTGTACAGTAGTACTCTTACAACACTTCTTTTCAGCCGGCTGATGACTCAAGTCTTGATTAGAGGGCGGGGGGGTCGGCGCCCTTCTTGTCGGATCCTTACCCGGCCCAAACCTCGTCATGGTGGACTCTTGCACAATCAGTGAAACAGTGGCTGTCATTCTCCATGCGTGACGGCCAGACGTGTGACGCACATTTTTACGGGTCTTTTGGCGTGCGGTTGAAAGCATCCTTCCGGAGGACACTTCATTAGGGACAGCCACATCATCGAATACGGGCGTGTCCAGACTTTTTCCACTCAGCGCCGCGCACTGAAAAATTAAAACCTGCTGAGGCCATTTTCATATCGTTCTATTTCCAAACTAATAGATAATTATTATTATTATTTTTTTTTTTACCTTAATGGCTCCCCTCAAGTTTGGTCCTTGGTGTCCAGAAGGGTCTCAGTCATAAAAATTAGTCTACAATATATATTTACATATATATATATTTTTTTTCAACTATTCACCGCTTACAGTAAATCTCTAGATCAACTTCCGGTCTGTCTGTCGATATAAAGTTTAATTATTTTCCAAGTTTTATGCGCTTTTTGTCAAAGAAAACCCTGTTTTTTTTATGGTAAACACGCAAAAATATTCAATATTTTACCCGCCCTCACAAAAATTTAAGTGTAATATTTAATATGAAATAATTGGACACATAAATAGACCAATAATCCATAACATTGATTTTGATTCATTTTTATTTTTTTTTAAACAGTCTAAAAAAATAAAATAAAATCACACTAAACTTATTTGAGCTGCAAAACGAGTCCCACTCATACAAGTGTTAAAAATAAGTCATGCATTTATTTTCTTTACTTTCAATACTTAAGTCTCTAAATTTAGGATTTATTTGACGATTCTAGTTTTTTATATATTTTTCTTTTTTTATTTGTCCAAGAAAACTTACTTTTTGATATCAAAAACACAAAACATGCAATATTTTTCCTAAAAAAAGGAATTCCGAGTTGAATATTGTAATTGTAGCCTTAAATATGTCAATAATTCATAACATTGATTTTGATTATTATTTTTGAATAATTACAGTTTAAAAAAAAATACGTTAAAATGAGTGGGGATTCAGAAGGAGCTCACTCATAAAAATATTAAAAAATAAGTCATACATTTATTTTTTTCTTTTCTTTCAACACTTAAGTGTTTAAACTTATGATTTATCCGCCGATTATAATTTTTGATATATTTTTTTGTGTTTTTTTGTTTTGTTTTCTTTTTGTGCAGGAAAACTGTTTTTTAATGTCAAAAACCTAAAACATGCAATATTTTTTCAAAAACAATATTTTAAAGTGTAATATTTGATGTGAATTAATTTTAGCCCTATATAGGGAAATAATTCATAACATTGATTTTGATGCATTATTATTTTTTAAGTAATTGTTTAAAAAAAACAAAAAACAAAAAACGCTAAAATTATTGGGGATCCAAAAGGGTCCCACTCATAAGTGTTCAAAATAAGTCATACATTTATTTATTTACTTTACTTTCAAAACTTAAGTCTCTAAACTTATTTATCTGATAATTATAGTTATATGGAAATGTTGTCCAAGAAAACTTAATGTCAAAAACACAAAAATTGCAATATTTTTCCTAAAGAAAAAGAAATTCCAAGTGGAATCTTGTAATTGTAGCCTTAAATATGTCAATAGTTCATAACATTGATTTCGATGCATTATTATTTTTTGAGCAATTAGTTAAAAAAAAAAAATCGCACTAAAATTATAGGGAATGCAAAAAGGTTCCCCACTCATAAACGTTTTGAAAATAAGACGTACACTTATGATTTATTCGACAATTATAACTCATTGTTTTTTTTATGTTGTTTTTTTGTTTTGTTTCCTTTTTCAAGAAAACTTATTTTAATGTCAAAAACCCAATATATGCAATATTTTTTTTAAAAACAATATTCAAAAGTGGATTATTTGATGTGAAGTAATTGTAGCTCTAAATAGGTAAATAATTCCTACCATCGATTTTGATGCATTATTATTTTTGGAGTTATTAGTTTGAAAAAAAGAAAAAATCCAAAAGGGTCCCACTCATAAAAGAGTTCAAAATAAGTCATACATTTATTTATTTACTTTACTTTCAACACTTAAGTCTCTAAACGTATGATTTATTTGATGAATATGGTTTTTTGAAATATTTTTTTCTTTTTTTTTTTGTCCAAGAAAAACACGCAATATTTTTACAATTATTATTTTTTTTAAAGTCAGTAATATTGTAATTGTAGCCTTAAATAAGTCAATAATTCATAACATTGATTTTGATGCATTATTATTTTTTGAGCAATTAGTTTAAAAAAACTGCGATGAGGTGGCGACTTGTCCAGGGTGTACCCTGCCTTCCGCCCGATTGTAGCTGAGATAGGTGCCAGCGCCCCCCGTGACTCCAAAAGGGAATAAGCGGTAGAAAATGGTTGGATGGATGGATAGTTAAAAAAAAAATCGCACTAAAATTATTGGGAATGCAAAAAGGGCCCCACTCATAAAAGTTTTAAAAATAAGTCATACACTTATGGTTTATTCGACAATTATAAGTCATTATGTTTTTTTTGTTGTTTTTTTGTTTTGTTTCCTTTTTGTGCAAGAAAACTTATTTTAATGTCAAAAACCAAAAACATGCAATGTTTAAAAAAAAAAATAAAAAAAAATTAAAAGTGGAATATTTGATGTGAAGTAATTGTAGCCCTAAATAGGTCAATAATTCATACCGTCGATTTTGATGCATTATTATTTTTGGAGTAAATAGTTTGAAAAAAAAAAATCCACTCATAAAAGTGTTCAAAATAAGTCATACAGTTATTTATTTACTTTACTTTCAACACTTAAGTCTCTAAACTTATGATTTATTTGATGACTATAGTTTTTTTTAATATATTTTTCTTTTTTTTTTGTCCAAGAAAACTTAGTTTTTTAATGTCAAAAACCAAAAACATGCAATATTTAAAAAACAAAAAACATTTAAAAGTGGAATATTTGATGTGAAGTAATTGTAGCCTTAAATAGGTCAATAATTCATACCATTGATTTTGATGCATTATTATTTTTGGAGTAAATAGTTTGAAAAAAAAAAATCCACTCATAAAAGTGTTCAAAATAAGTCATACAGTTATTTATTTACTTTACTTTCAACACTTAAGTCTCTAAACTTATGATTTATTTGATGACTATAGTTTTTTTAAAAATATATTTTTCTCTTTTTTTTTGTCCAAGAAAACTTAGTTTTTAATGTCAAAAACACAAAACATGCAATATTTTTACTGAAAAAACTAATTAAAAAAGGTCAGTGGAATATTGTAATAGTAGCCTTAAGTATGTCAATAATTCGTAACATTGATTTTGATGCATTATTATTTTTGAACGATGACCGTTTAAAAAAAAATAAAGTTAAGTCCCTAAATCAATTTCAAATCTACGTTTTAATAAGTTTTCATACATGGTATTTTTTGTTGTTCTTTTTGCCATTTTTGTATTTCAAAAACACAAAATACGCAATATTTTCAACAATAATATCAACAAAACCAAAATCGCTTTAGCCTTTTTATTGCAATTTTTGGTGGCTTTGATGCTTTCTTTTGTCCCAAACAACATATGTGGACCCCTCCCCCCCTCCTAAATGACCCCCTGCTGTGCCCCAATTATTGATTAGCGGCTACACAGCAGCTGCTGCCACTTCAGTGTCAAAGAACACAAGCCGGAGATTTTGTTATAATTGAAAATAAAGGAAACACTGAAGCCAGCCCTTGCTTAAAAGTCACCTTTTGTTGACAAACTACTTCCTTTGACTTGAGTTTTATTTTGTCATTTGGCCGTCCCTAAAAAATCCAGCGTTTAAAATTCTGTGTGTAAAATTGAGTGTTTAAAAAATGTTGTGTAAAAAAATTCAATGTTTCAAATTTTTTTGTTTACAATTTAGTGTTTAAAATTCAGTGTTTAAAAATTAATTGTTTTAAAGTTTAGCGTATAAAAAATCCAGCGTTTAAAATTCTGTGTGTAAAATTGAGTGTTTGAAATTCATCGTTTTTAAAATTGAGTGTTTAAAAAATTTTGTGTAAAAAAATTCAATGTTTCGAATTTTTTTGTTTACAATTTAGTGTTTCAAATTCAGTGTTTAAAAATTAATTGTTTTAAAATTTAGTGTATGAAAAATTTAGTGGAGAAAAAATTCAGTGTTTTTTAAATTTCTTTGTTTAAAATTTAGTGTTTAAAATTCAGTGTTTGAAAAGTGTTTTGAAATTCAGTGTAAAAAAATTCAGTGTTGTAAAATGTTTGGTTTCAAATTTAGTGTTTAAAATTCAGTGTATAAAAATGGTTTATAAATTCAGTCTATAAAAAATACAATACGGCATGTTAAAATGTATTATTTGAAATTCTGTGTTTAAAAATTCATTGTTTTAAAATTCAGTGTAAAAAAATTCAGTATGTAAAAAATCGATGTTTATAAATTCAGTCTGTAAAACATTAAATCTATAAAATAGTGTTAAAATTTAGTTTTTAAAATTCAGTGTTTTAATTTCATTGTTTTGAATGTCATTGTTTTAAATTTCATTGTTTAAAATATTCAGTGTATAAAAATTAAATGTTTTAAAAATTATTGTTTAAAAATTATTATTTTTTTAAATTCAGTGTATAAAAAAATTCAGTATGAAAAAAATAATTATTAAAACAATCTGTGTTTATAAATCATTCTTTAAAAATTCCGTGTTTAAAATTCACTTTTTTAAAATTCCCAGTTTCAAAATTCATTGTATAAAAAGTGTGTAAAAGGTGTTAAAAAAAAATTCACTGTTTATAAATATTTTTTTTTTTAATTCAGTGTTTATAAATATATTTTTTTAAGTTCAGTGTTTATAATTCTTTAAATTTCAATGTTTGAAATTCAGCGTGTAAAAATTGATTGTTTAAAAATTCAGTGTTTAAAATTATGATTTTTAAAATTCTTTGTATGAAAAATTCAGTGTATAAAAGAATTCAGTATGTAAAAAATTTCTTTTTACAATTCATTGTTTACAATTCAGTGTTTAAAAATTCAGTTTATAAAAAATTCAGTCCTTTTGATCGTTAAGAACTTTCGTGATTTTTTTTTTTTTAAACTGTAATTGTTCGAAAATAATAATGATGTTGATATGAATGATTGACCTCTTTAAACTTCCAATTACTTCACATCAATTATTCCACTATGAACATTTTCTGGGAGAAATTATTGCATGTTTTATGTTTTCTCTATAAAAAGATCAAGGTTTTGACGAAAAAAAGCATGAAAAGTAAAAATTAAAAAAAATTAAAAACTTTATCGACAGACTTGAAGTTGATCTAGACATTTATAAAAAATATTTTTTTAATAATATGTGACTTATTTTAAAATAACATTTGACGAAGAACCAAACTAGAGGAAAGACCTAAAAGTTGGGCAAAAAATGGATGGATGGGTACATACAGTATTAGAAGTTTCCAGAAGCTTTCTTGTTCCTTGACCACACGTTAGATGTCCACCAGATAGCGCTGTGGGCTATTCAGTAGTCGTCACTGTTTCCAATAAATCCACGTTTGACCCCTCAGTGGGAGCACAAATAACACACAATGTTGCTTTTTGGGATCTTCCCACTTGTGTGTCTTTTTTCTACATGTGTGTATTGTTTATACATGTGTGTATTGTTTCTATATATGTACAAACCCCGTTTCTATATGAGTTGAGAAATTGCGTTAGATGTAAATATAAACGGAATATAATGATTTGCAAATCCTTTTCAACCCATATTCAGTTGAATATGCTACAAAGAAAAGATATTTGATGTTCAAACTCATAAACTTTTTTTTTTTTTGCAAATAATAATTAACTTAGAACTGCATGGCTGCAACACGTGCCAAAGTAGTTGGGAAAGGGCATGTTGACCACTGTTACATCCCCTATTCTTTTAACAACACACAAAAAACGTTTGGGAACTGAGGAAACTAATTGTTGAAGCTTTGAAAGTGGAATTCTTTACCATTCTTGCTTGATGTAGAGCTTAAGTCGTTCAACAGTCCGGGGTCTCCGTTGTCGTATTTTACGCTTTATAATGAGCCACACATTTTCGATGGGAGACATGTTTGGACTGCAGGCTGGCCAGGAAAGTACCCGCACTCTTTTTTTTTTTTTACGAAGCCACACTGTTGTAACACTTGTCTTGCTGAAATAAGCAGGGGCGTCCATGATAACGTTGCTTGGATGACAACATATGTTGCTCCAAAACCTGTATGGACCTTTCAGCATTAATGGTGCGTTCACAGATGTGTAAGTTACCCATGCCTTGGGCACTAATACACCCCCATACCATCACAGATGCTGGCTTTTGAACTTTGCGCCTATAACAATCCGGATGGTTATTTTCCTCTTTGTTCTGGAGGACCCCACATCCACAGTTTCCAAATATAATTTGAAATGTGAACTCGTCAGACCACAGAACACTTTTCCACTTTGCATCAGTCCATCTTAGGTGAGCTCCGGAACACCCAAGCCAGCAGCATTTCAGGATATTGTTGATAAATTGGTTTGGCTTTGCATAGTTGAGTTACTG
>NC_084614.1:13533465-13553465 GCF_033978795.1 Nerophis ophidion | reverse complement strand
ATGCATTTTCAATAAGTAAAACTTGTCATTTTAAGCAGGTTAATATATTTTAGTACAACAAATAAAACCAGTAATTTTAAGCAGGTTAATGTATTTTAGTACAACAAATAAAACCAGTCATTTTAAGCAAATCATGTATTTTTATTATTGTAAAATGAAGCCAGTCATTTTAAGCAAGTCATGCATTTTTGTTAACAAATAAAACAGGTCATTTTAAGCAGGTTAATGTATTTTAGTACAACAAATAAAACAAGTCATTTTAAGCAGGTTGATGTATTTTAGCACAACAAATAAAACCAGTCACTTAAAGCAAATCATGTATTTTTATTATTGTAAAATAAAACCAGTCTTTTTAAGGAAGTCATGCATTTTCAATAAGATGTAAAACTTGTCATTTTAAGCAGGTTAATATATTTTAGTACAACAAATAAAACCAGTCATTTTAAGCAAATCATGTATTTTTATTATTGTAAAATGAAGCCAGTCATTTTAAGCAAGTCATGCATTTTTGTTAACAAATAAAACCAATAATTTTAAGCAGGTTAATGTATTTTAGTACAACAAATAAAACAAGTCATTTTAAGCAAATCATGTATTTTTATTATTGTAAAATGAAGCCAGTCATTTTAAGCAAGTCATGCATTTTTGTTAAAAAATAAAACCAATAATTTTAAGCAGGTTAATGTATTTTAGTACAACAAATAAAACCAGTCATTTTAAGCAAATCATGTATTTTTATTATTGTAAAATGAAGCCAGTCATTTTAAGCAAGTCATGCATTTTTGTTAACAAATAAAACAGGTCATTTTAAGCAGGTTAATGTATTTTAGTACAACAAATAAAACAAGTCATTTTAAGCAGGTTAGTGTATTTTAGTACAACAAATAAAACCAGTCATTTTAAGCAAATCATGTATTTTTATTATTGTAAAATAAAACCAGTCTTTTTAAGGAAGTTATGCATTTTCAATAAGTAAAACTTGTCATTTTAAGCAGGTTAATATATTTTAGTACAACAAATAAAACCAGTAATTTTAAGCAGGTTAATGTATTTTAGTACAACAAATAAAACCAGTCATTTTAAGCAAATCATGTATTTTTATTATTGTAAAATGAAGCCAGTCATTTTAAGCAAGTCATGCATTTTTGTTAACAAATAAAACCAATAATTTTAAGCAGGTTAATGTGTTTTAGTACAACAAATAAAACAAGTCATTTTAAGCAAATCATGTATTTTTATTATTGTAAAATGAAGCCAGTCATTTTAAGCAAGTCATGCATTTTTGTTAACAAATAAAACCAATAATTTTAAGCAGGTTAATGTGTTTTAGTACAACAAATAAAACCAGTCATTTTAAGCAAATCATGTATTTTTATTATTGTAAAATGAAGCCAGTCATTTTAAGCAAGTCATGCATTTTTGTTAACAAATAAAACAGGTCATTTTAAGCAGGTTAATGTATTTTAGTACAACAAATAAAGCAAGTCATTTTAAGCAGGTTGATGTATTTTAGCACAACAAATAAAACCAGTCACTTAAAGCAAATCATGTATTTTTATTATTGTAAAATAAAACCAGTCTTTTTAAGGAAGTCATGCATTTTCAATAAGATGTAAAACTTGTCATTTTAAGCAGGTTAATATATTTTAGTACAACAATTAAAACCAGTAATTTTAAGCAGGTTAATGTATTTTAGTACAACAAATAAAACCAGTCATTTTAAGCAAATCATGTATTTTTATTATTGTAAAATGAAGCCAGTCATTTTAAGCAAGTCATGCATTTTTGTTAACAAATAAAACCAATAATTTTAAGCAGGTTAATGTATTTTAGTACAACAAATAAAACAAGTCATTTTAAGCAAATCATGTATTTTTATTATTGTAAAATGAAGCCAGTCATTTTAAGCAAGTCATGCATTTTTGTTAACAAATAAAACCAATAATTTTAAGCAAGTTAATGTATTTTAGTACAACAAATAAAACCAGTCATTTTAAGCGAATCATGTATTTTTATTATTGTAAAATGAAGCCAGTCATTTTAAGCAAGTCATGCATTTTTGTTAACAAATAAAACAGGTCATTTTAAGCAGGTTAATGTATTTTAGTACAACAAATAAAACAAGTCATTTTAAGCAGGTTGATGTATTTTAGCACAACAAATAAAACCAGTCACTTAAAGCAAATCCTGTATTTTTATTATTGTAAAATGAAGCCAGTCATTTTAAGCATGTCATGCATTTTTGTTAACAAATAAAAGAGGTCATTTCAAGCAGGTTAATGTATTTTAGTACAACAAATAAAACAAGTCATTTTAAGCAGGTTAGTGTATTTTAGTACAACAAATAAAACCAGTCATTTTAAGCAAATCATGTATTTTTATTATTGTAAAATAAAACCAGTCTTTTTAAGGAAGTTATGCATTTTCAATAAGTAAAACTTGTCATTTTAAGCAGGTTAATATATTTTAGTACAACAAATAAAACCAGTAATTTTAAGCAGGTTAATGTATTTTAGTACAGCAAATAAAACCAGTCATTTTAAGCAAATCATGTATTTTTATCATTGTAAAATGAAGCCAGTCATTTTAAGCAAGTCATGCATTTTTGTTAACAAATAAAACCAATAATTTTAAGCAGGTTAATGTATTTTAGTACAACAAATAAAACCAGTCATTTTAAGCAAATCATGTATTTTTATTATTGTAAAATGAAGCCAGTCATTTTAAGCAAGTCATGCATTTTTGTTAACAAATAAAAGAGGTCATTTCGAACAGGTTGATGTATTTCAGCACAACAAATAAAACCAGTCACTTAAAGCAAATTATGTATTTTTATTATTATAAAATAAAATCCGTCTTTTTAAGGAAGTCATGCATTTTTAATAACAAGTAAAACTTGTCATTTTAAGCAGGTTAATGTATTTTAGTACAACAAACAAAACCAGTCACTTAAAGCATATTATGTATTTTTATTATTGTAAAATAAAATCAGTCTTTTTAAGGAAGTCATGCATTTTTAATGACAAGTAAAACTTGTCATTTTAAGCAGGTTAATGTATTTTAGTACAACAAATAAAACCAGTCATTTTAAGCAAATCATGTATTTTTATTATTGTACAATAAAGCCAGTTATTTTAAGCAAGTCATGCATTTTTGTTGACAAATAAAAGAGGTCATTTCAAGCAGGTTGATGTATTTTAGTACAACAAATAAAACCAGTCACTTAAAGCAAATCATGTATTTTTATTATTGTAAAATAAAACCAGTCTTTTTAAGGAAGTCATGCATTTTCAATAACAAGTAAAACTTGTCATTTTAAGCAGGTTAATATATTTTAGTACAACAAATAAAACCAGTAATTTTAAGCAGGTTAATGTATTTTAGTACAACAAATAAAACCAGTCATTTTAAGCAAATCATGTATTTTTATTATTGTAAAATGAAGCCAGTCATTTTAAGCATGTCATGCATTTTTGTTATCAAATAAAAGAGGTCATTTCAAGCAGGTTAATGTATTTTAGTACAACAAATAAAACAAGTCATTTTAAGCAGGTTAATGTATTTTAGTACAACAAATAAAACCAGTCATTTTAAGCAAATCATGTATTTTTATTATTGTAAAATAAAACCAGTCTTTTTAAGGAAGTTATGCATTTTCAATAAGTAAAACTTGTCATTTTAAGCAGGTTAATATATTTTAGTACAACAAATAAAACCAGTAATTTTAAGCAGGTTAATGTATTTTAGTACAACAAATAAAACCAGTCATTTTAAGCAAATCATGTATTTTTATTATTGTAAAATGAAGCCAGTCATTTTAAGCAAGTCATGCATTTTTGTTAACAAATAAAACAGGTCATTTTAAGCAGGTTAATGTATTTTAGTACAACAAATAAAACAAGTCATTTTAAGCAGGTTGATGTATTTTAGCACAACAAATAAAACCAGTCACTTAAAGCAAATCATGTATTTTTATTATTGTAAAATAAAACCAGTCTTTTTAAGGAAGTCATGCATTTTCAATAAGATGTAAAACTTGTCATTTTAAGCAGGTTAATATATTTTAGTACAACAATTAAAACCAGTAATTTTAAGCAGGTTAATGTATTTTAGTACAACAAATAAAACCAGTCATTTTAAGCAAATCATGTATTTTTATTATTGTAAAATGAAGCCAGTCATTTTAAGCAAGTCATGCATTTTTGTTAACAAATAAAACCAATAATTTTAAGCAGGTTAATGTTTTTCTAGTACAACAAATAAAACAAGTCATTTTAAGCAAATCATGTATTTTTATTATTGTAAAATGAAGCCAGTCATTTTAAGCAAGTCATGCATTTTTGTTAACAAATAAAACCAATAATTTTAAGCAGGTTAATGTATTTTAGTACAACAAATAAAACCAGTCATTTTAAGCAAATCATGTATTTTTATTATTGTAAAATGAAGCCAGTCATTTTAAGCAAGTCATGCATTTTTGTTAACAAATAAAACAGGTCATTCTAAGCAGGTTAATGTATTTTAGTACAACAAATAAAACAAGTCATTTTAAGCAGGTTGATGTATTTTAGCACAACAAATAAAACCAGTCACTTAAAGCAAATCATGTATTTTTATTATTGTAAAATGAAGCCAGTCATTTTAAGCATGTCATGCATTTTTGTTAACAAATAAAAGAGGTCATTTCAAGCAGGTTAATGTATTTTAGTACAACAAATAAAACAAGTCATTTTAAGCAGGTTAGTGTATTTTAGTACAACAAATAAAACCAGTCATTTTAAGCAAATCATGTATTTTTATTATTGTAAAATAAAACCAGTCTTTTTAAGGAAGTTATGCATTTTCAATAAGTAAAACTTGTCATTTTAAGCAGGTTAATATATTTGAGTACAACAAATAAAACCAGTAATTTTAAGCAGGTTAATGTATTTTAGTACAACAAATAAAACCAGTCATTTTAAGCAAATCATGTATTTTTATTATTGTAAAATGAAGCCAGTCATTTTAAGCAAGTCATGCATTTTTGTTAACAAATAAAACCAATAATTTTAAGCAGGTTAATGTGTTTTAGTACAACAAATAAAACAAGTCATTTTAAGCAAATCATGTATTTTTATTATTGTAAAATGAAGCCAGTCATTTTAAGCAAGTCATGCATTTTTGTTAACAAATAAAACCAATAATTTTAAGCAGGTTAATGTGTTTTAGTACAACAAATAAAACCAGTCATTTTAAGCAAATCATGTATTTTTATTATTGTAAAATGAAGCCAGTCATTTTAAGCAAGTCATGCATTTTTGTTAACAAATAAAACAGGTCATTTTAAGCAGGTTAATGTATTTTAGTACAACAAATAAAGCAAGTCATTTTAAGCAGGTTAATGTATTTTAGCACAACAAATAAAACCAGTCACTTAAAGCAAATCATGTATTTTTATTATTGTAAAATAAAACCAGTCTTTTTAAGGAAGTCATGCATTTTCAATAACATGTAAAACTTGTCATTTTAAGCAGGTTAATATATTTTAGTACAACAATTAAAACCAGTAATTTTAAGCAGGTTAATGTATTTTAGTACAACAAATAAAACCAGTCATTTTAAGCAAATCATGTATTTTTATTATTGTAAAATGAAGCCAGTCATTTTAAGCAAGTCATGCATTTTTGTTAACAAATAAAACAGGTCATTTTAAGCAGGTTAATGTATTTTAATACAACAAATAAAACAAGTCATTTTAAGCAGGTTGATGTATTTTAGCACAACAAATAAAACCAGTCACTTACAGCAAATCATGTATTTTTATTATTGTAAAATAAAACCAGTCTTTTTAAGGAAGTCATGCATTTTCAATAACATGTAACACTTGTCATTTTAAGCAGGTTAATATATTTTAGTACAACAATTAAAACCAGTAATTTTAAGCAGGTTAATGTATTTTAGTACAACAAATAAAACCAGTCATTTTAAGCAAATCATGTATTTTTATTATTGTAAAATGAAGCCAGTCATTTTAAGCAAGTCATGCATTTTTGTTAACAAATAAAACCAATAATTTTAAGCAGGTTAATGTATTTTAGTACAACAAATAAAACAAGTCATTTTAAGCAAATCATGTATTTTTATTATTGTAAAATGAAGCCAGTCATTTTAAGCAAGTCATGCATTTTTGTTAACAAATAAAACAGGTCATTTTAAGCAGGTTAATGTATTTTAGTACAACAAATAAAACAAGTCATTTTAAGCAGGTTGATGTATTTTAGCACAACAAATAAAACCAGTCACTTAAAGCAAATCATGTATTTTTATTATTGTAAAATAAAACCAGTCTTTTTAAGGAAGTCATGCATTTTCAATAACATGTAAAACTTGTCATTTTAAGCAGGTTAATATATTTTAGTACAACAAATAAAACCAGTAATTTTAAGCAGGTTAATGTATTTTAGTACAACAAATAAAACCAGTCATTTTAAGCAAATCATGTATTTTTATTATTGTAAAATGAAGCCAGTCATTTTAAGCAAGTCATGCATTTTTGTTAACAAATAAAACCAATAATTTTAAGCAGGTTAATGTATTTTAGTACAACAAATAAAACCAGTCATTTTAAGCAAATCATGTATTTTTATTATTGTAAAATGAAGCCAGTCATTTTAAGCAAGTCATGCATTTTTGTTAACAAATAAAACAGGTAATTTTAAGCAGGTTAATGTATTTTAGTACAACAAAAAAAACAAGTCATTTTAAGCAGGTTGATGTATTTTAGCACAACAAATAAAACCAGTCACTTAAAGCAAATCATGTATTTTTATTATTGTAAAATAAAACCAGTCTTTTTAAGGAAGTCATGCATTTTCAATAACATGTAAAACTTGTCATTTTAAGCAGGTTAATATATTTTAGTACAACAAATAAAACCAGTAATTTTAAGCAGGTTAATGTATTTTAGTACAACAAATAAAACCAGTCATTTTAAGCAAATCATGTATTTTTATTATTGTAAAATGAAGCCAGTCATTTTAAGCAAGTCATGCATTTTTGTTAACAAATAAAACCAATAATTTTAAGCAGGTTAATGTATTTTAGTACAACAAATAAAACCAGTCATTTTAAGCAAATCATGTATTTTTATTATTGTAAAATGAAGCCAGTCTTTTTAAGGAAGTCATGCATTTTTAATAACAACAAGTAAAACTTGTCATTTTAAGCAGGTTAATGTATTTTAGTACAACAAATAAAACCAGTCATTTTAAGCAAATCATGAACTTTTACATTGTAAAATAAAACCAGTCTTTTTAAGCAAGTCATGCATTTTTATTAAAAAATAAAACAGGTCATTTTAAGCAGGTTAATGTATTTAAGTACAACAAATAAAACCAGTCATTTTAAGCAAATCATGTATTTTATTTCTTTACTAATAATAAAATTAGTTATTTTAGGCAAATCATGTATTTTAATTTAAATAAATAAATAAAAACAGTCGTTTGAACAGAATAATTTTTTTATTGTAAAATAAAACCAGTCTTTTTAAGCAAATCATTTTTGTTTGTTTGTTTAAAAAACAAACAAACAAAAAAAACAGTCATTTTAATATTGTGTATTTTTATTATTCTAAAATAAAACCAGTCATTATAAGCAAATCATGTATTTTATTTTATTGTTTTGCTAATAATGAAATTAGTCATTCTAGACAAATCATGTATTTTAATTTAAATAAAAAAATAAAAACAGTCGTTTTAAGCAAATCAGGTTTTTTTTGTTTGTTTTTAAAAACATATGTACAAATACATTCATTTGAATCAAATTGTGTATTTTTATTATTGTAAAATAAAACCAGTCATTTTAAGCAAATCATGTATTTTATTTTATTGTTTTACTAATAATGAAATTAGTCATTGTAGGCAAATCATGTATTTTAATTTAAAAAATAAATAAAACCAGTCGTTTTAACAAAATGTTTTAAATTTTTGTAAAATAAAACCAATAATTTTTAAGCAAATCTTTTTTTTCGTTTTTAAAAAAATAACATTTTAAGCAAGTCATGCATTTTTATTGACAACAAATAAAAGAGGTATTTTTAAGCAGGTTAATGTATTTTAGTACAACAAATAAAACCAGTCATTTTTAGCAAATCATGTGTTTTATTTTTTTACTAATTATAAAATTTGTCATTTTAGGCAAATCATGTATTTTAATTTAAAAAAATAAATAAAAATAGTGGTTTTAGCTAAATATTTTTTTAATTATTGTAAAATAAAACCAGTCATTTTAAGCAAATCACTTTTTTTCTTTCAAATAAATACATTAATTTTAATCAAATTGTGTATTTTATTATTGTAGAATAAATCCAGTCATTTTAAGCAAATCATGTATTTTATTTTGTTTTACTAATAATGAAATGAGTCATTTTAGGCAAATCATGTATTTTAATTTTTAAAAAAATATACAAAACACATTTTTTTTGTTATTGTAAAATAAAACCTGTCATTTTAAGCAAATCATGTATTTTATTTTATTGTTCTACTAATTATAAAATTTGTCATTTCAGGCAAACCATGTATTTTAATAAAAAAAAAAAAAAAAAAAAAAATATATATATATATATATATATATATATATATATATATATATATATATATATATATATATAAAACCAGTCATTTTAAGCAAATCATTTTTTGTTTTTCGTTTAAAAAAAAATAATAAATACAGTCATTTAGGTCAAATTGTATTTTTATTATTGTAAAATAAAACGAGTAATTTGAAGCAAATTGTGTATTTTTATTAACAAAAAAATACAACAGGTAATTTAAAGCAGGTTAATGCATTTTAGTATAGCAAATAAAACCAGTCATTTTAAGCAAATCATGTTTTTAATTGTATTTTTTTACTAATAAGAAAATTTGTAATTTTAGGCAAATCATGTATTTTAATTTAAAAAATATATAAATAAATACGATGAGTCGTTTTAACAAAATTGTTTTATTATTGTAAAATAAAACCAGTTTTAAGCAAATCACATGTTTTCTTTGTTTTTAAAACATAATTAATACCGTCATTTTAATCTAACTGTTTATTTTTATTATTGTAAAATAAAACTAGTCATTTTAAGCAAATCATGTATTTTAGTTTATTGTTCTACTAATATTAAAATTTGTCATTTTAGGCAAATCATGTATTTTAATTAAAAAAAGAAACAAAACCTGTCGTTTTAACGAAATTATTTTTTATTATTGTAATAAAAAACAAGTCATTTTAAGCAAATCATGTTTCGTTTTTTTTAAATAATAAATACAGTCATTTAAGTCAAATTGTATTTTTATTATTGTAAAATAAAACCAGTAATTTTAAGCAAATTGTGTATTTTTATTAACAAAAAAATAAAACAGGTCATTTTAAGCAGGTTAATGCATTTTAGTACAACAAATAAAACCATTCATTTTAAGCAAATCGTGTATTTTATTGTTTTACTAATAACAAAATTAGTAATTTTAGGCAAATCATGTATTTTAATTAAAAAAATATATAAATAAATAAAACCAGTTGTTCTATTTTACAATAATTTTTATTATTGTAAAATAAAACCAGTCATTTTAAGCAAATCATGTATTTTAATGGAAAAAATAAATAAATAAACAAAACCAGTCGTTTTGAAAAAAAAAGTTGTATTATTGTAAAATAAAACCAGTTATTTTATCAAAAATTGTTTTATTATTGAAAAATAAAACCAGTCATATTAAGGAAATCATGTTTATTTTGTTTTTGTTTTTTTTAATAATTGTGTATTTTTACTCTTGCAAAATAAATCCAGTCATTTTAAGCAAATTGTGTATTTTTATGAACAAAAAAATACAACTGGTCATTTTAAGCAGGTCGTGTTCAAGAAACTAAATGTATAATATATTTTTAAAAATCCAATAAATTTAAATATGTCCAATAAATACAAAATGATTATCTTTAGAATGTCATCTCCAAAGTATGTTCACTAAAAAAACAAAAAAACACGTATTTTATCCTAAGATTTTTGCCTGACTTTACTTCCAGGTATCTCTTAAAAAAAAAAAAAAAAAAGTCAGTTCTACGATTACGTGTCAGGTGTTTAGGAAAAAAAAGTGCTTACCTGGAAAAGTTTCCTGGACTTTATACTCATCCTACTTTTCGCACGGCTGCTTTATGTTGGGACATATTTGCTTTGCAGGCGTGGGGGCGGCATCAAACCGTGATTTTTAATAATGCGGGTGGTTTTTTTTCCCCTCCAAGAGGTTACTGAGTGCACCGTGTGTGTGTGTGTGTGTGTGTGTGTGTGTGTGTGTGTGTGTGTGTGTGTGTGTGCTCTTTGTGTGTGTGTGTGCGTGTGCGCTCTTTGTGTCTGACAGCATTACAGTAAGTACAAAGCATATACGTAACAAGCGTGTGAAGGATTGTAAATATTTACAGTCGAAAGCTATAAAATGTGCTCTTTAGTCCAAAGTGATGTCCTGGATTCCGAATAGACACACTGGAGAGTTCAAATATTGCATTATGTACTAGAATTCTGCATTCTATCTTTTAATATCTTTTATTTGACTCTTTCATGTCTGATTGTGCTCATAAGAGCTGGAGTGTTACGTTTTCCCCACCGTGACAGTGTCACCTGAAGGCACCGCTGGGTGTTTCAGTGCAGTAACAAAACATTTGATCGAAAAAAAAGAGGAGGGGGGGGGACAGCGAGAATGGGCCCATCCCATAATGTGTGTGTGTGTGTGTGTGTGTGCGTGTGTGTGTGTGTGTGTGTGTGTGTGTGTGTGTGTGTGTGTGTGTGTGTGTGTGTGTTGTGTGACAAAAGGAACAGTCATGCAGAAAAGCGCGCAATGAAGATCATTTCCGGAGCGTGGCTCCAATGTGCCGGAGGTGCCATTGTGTTGCGGGATCTAATTGGATAATTAATGATGCTATTTATGTTACACAATGTCACGGGAAGTACAACAATGTTACACAATGGTACACAATGTTACATGTGTACGCCCCTCTCATCAGACCCCGTACAAGGCTCGGCAGGGTTGGTGCTTCCAAAGGACAACAGGGCGCCCCCTGGGGGGCCAACTGGGCGTTAATAGGCCTGCGTGTCACGTACTGTTCTGGTTCATGCATGTCACATACAACATGTGTGTCATCGCCCCTTCATGTGACGTGCAATGACAAGGGAAGGAAACAGTGCCATCTAGTGGCGGGGCACCACGCCCATGTGCCCCCAGTAACGCGACGCACAACTGTTGTCAACGACAAACAACCATCGTCGTTAGTGTTCACTGAAGGTCTGCAACCATAAGTGATTGTCAGTCAATCAACATGCTATGAACGCACAATTAACTTGCTTTGAACACACTATGTACATGCTATGAACGCGCTATGAACACACAATGATCACACAATGAACATGCTATGAACACACAATGATCACACAATGAACATGCAACGAACATACGATGAGCACGCTATGAACACACTGTGAACATGCTGTGAACACACAATGATGAACAAGCTATAAACACATGATGAGCGCCCTATGAACACACAGCGAAAACACTATTAACACACAATTAACACGCAATTAACATCCAATGATTGCAGATAAACATGCAATGACCACACAGTAAACACACACTGCAAACACTATGAACACGCTATGAACACGCTCTGGACATGCTAAGAACACACAATGAACATGCTATGAACACATTATGAACACATTATGAACATGCTATGAACACACTATGAACACTATCAATATGCTATGAACACAAAATGAACACACTATAAACACTATCAATATGCAATGAACACACTATGAACACTATCAATATGCTATGAACACAAAATGAACACACTATAAACACTATCAATATGCAATGAGCACACAATGAACACTATCAATATGCTATGAACACAAAATGAACACACTATAAACACTATCAATATGCAATGAACACACTATGAACACTATCAATATGCTATGAACACAAAATGAACACACTATAAACACTATCAATATGCAATGAACACACTATGAACACTATCAATATGCTATGAACACACAATGAACACACTATGAACACTATCAATATGCAATGAGCACACAATGAACACTATCAATATGCTATGAACACAAAATGAACACACTATAAACACTATCAATATGCTATGAACACACTATGAACACTATCAATATGCTATGAACACACAATGAACACACTATGAACACTATCAATATGCAATGAGCACACAATGAACACTATCAATATGCAATGAACACACTATGAACACTATCAATATGCTATGAACACAAAATGAACACACTATAAACACTATCAATATGCTATGAACACACTATGAACACTATCAATATGCTATGAACACACAATGAACACACTATGAACACTATCAATATGCAATGAGCACACAATGAACACTATCAATATGCTATGAACACAAAATGAACACAGTATGAACACTATCAATATGCTATGAACACACAATGAACACGCTATAAACACACAATGAACACGCTATGAACACACTATGAACACAATGAACACTATGAACACGCTATGAACACACATTGAATACACAATGAACACGCTACGAACACTATATTGACCACGCAATGAATACACAATGAAAACATTATGAGCACACAATGAACATGCTATTAACACGCTATGAACACATTGCGAACACGCTATGAACACATAATGAACACACTATGAACACACTATGAACACACAATGAACATGCTATGAACACGCAATGAACACACAACGAACACTCCATGAACACACTATGAACACACTATAAACACAATGAACACTATGAACACGCTATGAACACACATTGAATACACAATGAACACGCTACGAACACTATGTTGACCACGCAATGAATACACAATGAAAACAATATGAGCACACAATGAACATGCTGTTAACACGCTATGAACACATTGTGAACACGCTATGAACACATAATGAACACACAATGAAAACACTATGAACACACAATGAACATGCAATGAACATACGATGAGCACGCTATGAACACACTGTGAACATGCTGTGAACACACAATGATGAACAAGCTATGAACACATGATGAGCGCCCTATGAACACACAGCGAAAACACTAACACACAATTAACACGCAATTAACATCCAATGATTGCAGATAAACATGCAATGACCACACAGTAAACACACACTGCAAACACTATGAACACGCTATGAACACGCTATGGACATGCAATGAACACACAATGAACATGCTATGAACACATTATGAACACATTATGAACATGCTATGAACACACAACGAACACACTTTGAACACTATCAATATGCAATGAACACACTATGAACACTATCAATATGCTATGAACACAAAATGAACACACTATGAACACTATCAATATGCTATGAACACAAAATGAACACACTATGAACACTATCAATATGCTATGAACACACAATGAACACACTATGAACACTATCAATATGCTATGAACACAAAATGAACACACTATGAACACTATCAATATGCTATGAACACAAAATGAACACAGTATGAACACTATCAATATGCTATGAACACACAATGAACACGCTATAAACACACTATGAACACAATGAACACGCTATGAACACACTATGAACACAATGAACACTATGAACACGCTATGAACACACATTGAATACACAATGAACACGCTACGAACACTATGTTGACCACGCAATGAATACACAATGAAAACACTATGAGCACACAATGAACATGCTATTAACACGCTATGAACACATTGTGAACACGCTATGAACACATAATGAACACACTATGAACACACTATGAACACACAATGAACATGCTATGAACACTCCATGAACACACAACGAACACTCCATGAACACACTATGAACACACTATGAACACAATGAACACTATGAACACGCTATGAACACGTTATGAACACACATTGAATACACAATGAACACGCTACGAACACTGTGTTGACCACGCAATGAATACACAATGAAAACACTATGAGCACACAATGAACATGCTATGAACACTCAATGAACACACAACGAACACTCCATGAACACACTATGAACACACTATTAACACAATGAACACTATGAACACGCTATGAACACACATTGAATACACAATGAACACGCTACGAACACTATGTTGACCACGCAATGAATACACAATGAAAACACTATGAGCACACAATGAACATGCTGTTAACACGCTATGAACACATTGTGAACACGCTATGAACACATAATGAACACTCTATGAACACACAATGAAAACACTATGAACACACAATGAACATGCTATGAACACGCTATGAACACACAATGAACACTCCATGAACACGCTATGAACACACAATGAACACGCTATGAACACACAATGAACATGCTATTAACACACTATGAACACGCAATGAACACTAAGAACACACTATGAACACACTGTGAACACACTATGAACACTATGAACACACGATGAACAGTAAGAACACACTATGGACACACTATGAACACGCTATGAACACAGTATGAACACGCAATGAACACTAAGAACACACTATAAACACACTGAACACAATGAACACGCTACGAACACATTATGAACATGCAATGAACACTTAGAACGTACTATGAACACACTATGAACACAATGAACACACTACGAACACACTATGAACACGCAATGAACACTTAGAACACACTATAAACACACTATGAACACAATGAACACGGTATGAACATTATGAACACACTATGAACATGCAATGAACACTATGAACACACTATGAACACACTATGAACACGCAATGAACACTAAGAACACACTATAAACACACTATGAACACACTATGAACACGGTATGAACACTATGAACACACTATGAACACACTATGAACACACTATGAACACGCAATGAACACTATGAACACACTATGAACACACTATGAACACTATGAACACGCTATGAACACTATGAACACACTATGAACACACTATAAACACACTATGAACACAATGAACACGCTATGAACACTATGAACACACTATGAACACGCAATGAACACTAAGAACACAGTATAAACACGCTATGAACACACTATGAACACAATGAACACTATGAACACACTATGAACACACTAGGAACACGCAATGAACACTAAAAACACACTATGAACATGCTATGAACACACTATGAACACAATGAACACGCAATGAACACTACGAACACACTACGAACACACTATGAACACACTATGAACACACTATGAACACACTATGAACACGCAATGAACACTAAGAACGCACTATAAACACACTATGAACACACTATGAAAACAATGAACACGGTATGAACACTATGAACACACTATGAACATGCAATGAACACTATGAACACACTATAAACACACTATGAACACACTATGAACACGGTATGAACACTATGAACACACTATGAACACACTATCAACATACTATGAACACGCAATGAACACTATGAACACACTATGAACACTATGAACACGCTATGAACACTATGAACACACTATGAACACACTATAAACACACTATGAACACAATGAACACGCTATGAACACTATGAACACACTATGAACACGCAATGAACACTAAGAACACAGTATAAACACGCTATGAACACACTATGAACACAAAGAACACTATGAACACACTGAACACACTAGGAACACGCAATGAACACTAAAAACACACTATGAACATGCTATGAACACACTATGAACACAATGAACACGCAATGAACACTACGAACACACTATGAACACACTATGAACACGCAATGAACACTAAGAACACACTATAAACACACTATGAACACACTATGAACACAATGAACACGGTATGAACACTATGAACACACTATGAACATGCAATGAACACTATGAACACACTATAAACACACTATGAACACAATGAACACGCTATGAACACTATGAACACACAATGAACACGCAATGAACACGCAATGAACACTACGAACACACTGTGAACACACTATGAACACAATGAACACGCAATGAACACACTATGAACACATAATGAACACGCTATGAACACACTATGAACACGCTGTTCCCCCCCAGAGCAACAGGGGGCAGCGTCGAGGGTTTAGTTGACTGTGCGCCAGTCTTGACTAGGAGCAGCAAACAAAAGATTGAGGACAAAGATGGCGGCAGTGCATCTCTCCCTGGCAAGTGGCCGGTCGCCGTGACCTCCCATCATGCATCAGTGCTCGCCGTGTCTTCTTAGACGGAGCCTGGCGTTGAGCCGCTGTTTGTGTTGGCGTGCTGGCCGGGAAGCTTGCAACAACAACTTCTGGTCTCTCTTCCCTCCTAGTCCCACCATGAAGCTCCTCCTCCTGTGCGCCCTGCACCTGGTTGCGGGAGAGGAAAGCTGGCGGGGGAGGCCCCGCCGGGATGTGGCGGGGCCCCTGCACACGGGGGGCGTGCGCGACCCCTTCGGCTCGTACTGCCAGAGGCGAGGAGGCTGCTGCCCGGGAAGAGACGACCTGTGCACGGTGCCTTACCTGGACACCATCTGCTACTGCGACCTCTTCTGCAACCGCACCGTGTCCGACTGCTGCCCCGACTTCTGGGGCCACTGTCTGGGCGTGGCCCCTCCTTTCATTGGTGAGTCCCCGCGCTCTTTTCCAGCAAAACTAATTATTTTGTTCATTCATTCATGCAACGTTGGAAAGTAACTTAAAATGGGAAAGTGTGTTTTTTTTTTGGTATACTCATGAGTCCTTTTGGTGTCCTCACAAACGATCAGAAATCACCAAAATCCTTAACTTTAACAAGCATATTGCTACAATGATAAACATTTAATCATGTAAAATCTACTTACAGTATATTTGGTTCTCCTTTGCCATCTGAGCAGGTCACCAGAGGAGAAAAACATAAGAGATCCTTTTGGTGCCCTTACAAACAATCAGAAATCACAAAAAAATCCTTAACTTTAACAAGCATATTGCTACAATGATAAACTTTTAAACAAGTAAAATCCACAATCAGTACATTATCTGCTTCTTTGCCGGATTAGCATCTCACGAGAGGGGAGAAACATAGGAGGTCCTATTGGTGCCCTCACAAACAATCAGAAATCACAAAAATCCACAACTTTAACAAGCATAATGCTACAATGATAAACATTTAATCAAGTAAAATCTACTTACAGTATATTTGGTTCTCCTTTGCCGTCTGAGCAGGTCACCAGAGGAGAAAAACATAAGAGATCCTTTTAAATGATAAATGATAAATGGGCTGTACTTGTATAGCGCTTTTCTACCTTCAAGGTACTCAAAGCGCTTTGACACTACTTCCACATTTACCCATTCACACACACATTCACACACTGATGGAGGGAGCTGCCATGCAAGGCGCCAACCAGCACCCATCAGGAGCAAGGGTGAAGTGTCTTGCTCAGGACACAACGGACGTGACAAGGTTGGTACTAGGTGGGAATTGAACCAGGGACGCTCGGGTTGCGCACGGCCACTCTCCCACTGCGCCACGCCGTCCTTTTGGTGCCCTTACAAACAATCAGAAATCACAAAAAAATCCTTAACTTTAACAAGCATATTGCTACAATGATAAACTTTTAAACAAGTAAAATCCACAATCAGTACATTATCTGCTTCTTTGCCGGATTAGCATCTCACGAGAGGGGAGAAACATAGGAGGTCCTATTGGTGCCCTCACAAACAATCAGAAATCACAAAAATCCACAACTTTAACAAGCATATTGCTACAATGATAATCATTTAAACAAGTAAAATCCACTTATAGAATATTGGGTTCTCCTTTGCCGTCTGAGCAGGTCACCAGAGGAGAAAAACATGAGAGGTCCTTTTGGTGCCCTCACAAACAATCGTAACTCACAAAAAATCCTTAATTTTAACAAGCATATTGTTACAAAAATACACTTTTAAACAAGTATAATCCACAAGCAGTACATTATTTGTATCTTTGCCAGATTAGCATCTCACGAGAGAGGCGAAACATAAGGGGTTCTGTTGGCGCTCTCACAAACAATCAGAAATCACAAAAATGTCATTATTTGCTTCTTTGCCAGAGTAGCATCTCACGAGAGGGGAGAAACATAAGAGGTCCTGTTGGTGCCCTCAAAAGCTATCAGAAATAACACAAAATCCTTAACTTTAACAAGCATATTTCTACAATGATAATCATTTAAAGAAGTAAAATCCACTTAGAGGATATTTGGGGGTGATCAAGGATGATGGCTCAAATGCAGAGAATAATTTCGCCACACCTAGCGTGTGTGTGACTATCATTGGTACTTTAACTTTAATATGTATATAAATGTATGTGTATATACATATACAAACCCCGTTTCCATATGAGTTGGGAAATTGTGTTAGATATAAATATAAACGTAATACAATGATTTGCAAATCCTTTTCAACCCATATTCAGTTGAATATGCTACAAAGACAACATATTTGATGTTCAAACTCATAAACTTTATTTTTTTTTTAGAAATAATAATTAACTTAGAATTTGATGGCTGCAACACATGCCAAAGTAGTTGGGAAAGGGCATGTTCACAACTGTGTTACATCACATTTTCTTTAAACAACACTCAATAAACGTTTGGGAACTGAGGAAACTAATTGTTGAAGCTTTGAAAGTGGAATTTTTCCCCATTCTTGTTTTATGTAGAGCTTCAGTCCTTCAACAGTCCGGGGTCTCCGCTGTCGTATTTTACGCTTCATAATGAGCTATACATTTTCGGTGGGGGACAGGTCTGGACTGCAGGTGGGCCAGGAAAGTACCCGCACTCTTTTTTTACGAAGCCACGCTGTTGTAACACGTGCTGAATGTGGCTTGGCATTGTCTTGCTGAAATAAGCAGGGGTGTCCATGAAAAAAACAGCGCTTAGATGGCAGCATATGTTGTTCCAAAACCTGTATGTACCTTTCAGCATTAATGGGGCCTTCACAGATGTGTAAGTTACCCATGCCTTGGGCACTAATGCACCCCCATACCATCACAATATTTCCAAAAACAATTTGAAATGTGGACTCGTCAGACCACAGAGCACTTTTCCACTTCGCATCAGTCCATCTTTGATGATCTCTGCCCCAGAGAAGCCGGCGGCTTGTCCGGATGTTGTTGATAAATGGCTTTCGCTTTGCATGGTAGAGCTTTAACTTGCACTTACAGATGTAGCGACAAACTGTATTTAGTGACAGTGGTTTTCTGAAGTGTTCCTGAGCCCATGTGGTGATATCCTTTAGACATTGATGTCGGTTTTTGATGCAGTGCCGTCTGAGGGATCAAAGGTCACAGTCATTTAATGTTGGTTTCCCGCCATGCCGCTTATGTGGAGTGATTTTTCCAGATTCTTTGAACCTTTTGATGATATTTTGGACCGTAGATGTTGAAATCCCAAAATTTCTTGCAATTGCACTTTGAGAAACGTTGTTCTTAAACTGTTTGACTATTTGCTCACGCAGTTGTGGACAAAGGGGTGTACCTCGCCCCATCCTTTCTTGTGAAAGACTGAGCATTTTTTGTGAAGCTGTTTTTATACCCAATCATGGCACCCACCTGTTCCCAATTAGCCTGCACACCTGTGGGATGTTCAAAATAAGTGTTTGATGAGCATTCCTCAACTTTATCAGTATGTATTGCCACCTTTCCCAACTTCTTTGTCATGTGTTGCTGGCATCAAATTCTAAAGTTAATGATTATTTGCAAAAAACAAAAGTTTTTCGGTTTGAACATCAAATATGTTGTCTTTGAAAATGATTTGCAAATCATTGTATTCTGTTTATATTTACATCTAACACAATTTCCCAACTCATATGGAAACGGAGCGTGTGTGTTTGTGTGTGTGTGTATTTGTTTTGTTTCTAAAAAAAAAAAAAAAAAA